>NW_026872593.1:0-132084 GCF_032173495.1 Musca vetustissima
GATACGGTTCAACTTACATCTATCTAGTCGCTCTTCCTCGTTCGCCACCTTAACCATTAATAGTCGATTTCCCTCTAAGTCTTATCAATAGACTTCTCTAGTTAGAATTTGTTATATTTACTTCAATTCCACAATAGAAAAAAAATCGAAATATACTTAGCTAATATGCAATTTCAATAATTCGTTGTGCTCTGTCATGAGCAATCACTTAGGTCCAACAAGAATTGTTCGTCGACCAGAGACTAAATTAGTTGTAAATAGTAAAGAATAACTTCATCGTGTATTCTTTTTGTCAAAATAGTCGAAAAATAGATAATCTCAAATTGAATTATATCCGCTCCTGCTCAATAAAACTGAACTACTATACCTATTCGGATTGTAGGGGAGAGTTCGCTCTCTTCTACTATATCTCCTGGAAGCCACATTCGCTTAGTTCGGATGCAGAGAGGCGCTTTCCAATGCTGTGGTCGTAGTTGTTGATCACGGCCTTGCTGTAGCTTTCTTGCCCATCGCAACATCACTTGCTTTTTAACTCTCGTTGATTAAACTTGCTTTCGAACTCTCGTAGAGTAAACTCTTGCATTATCGTTCTCGTAGAATAAACATCTCTCGCTATCGTCGTTAACGCACGCAAAGGTAAAGTCTTGTTTCTACGAAACCCATTAACTTTACAATAAAGATTGAAAATATTTACTAAACTATCTTTCGTTTTTCTTTTCTTTATTTTTGGGGTTTCACTGCTACACGGTATCACGCCAACACTATACATCATGCCGATGAACCCCTTTTTGTATATGTGAGATTGACTAGTGTATGACAAACTCTTCAATCACTATTCCAAAAAATGAATTTTAAGTCGTAAATTATTTTTTTTGTTCCGTCACAATATACTTCAATATATTTAGAAATATAAAAATTATTTAATAATTTTTGCCACTGAACACATGACATGCGCACATTTCGAAGGACCCTTACGAATTTGGATATATCCTAATACTTTTCGTTCTAAAAGCGTTAAAAATGCAACTCTTACTAACACACAAATTACTAATAACAATCTACCAATAATAAATAATAAATTTTCTAAATAAAACACGTACTATTTGTAATATAAATTACATACATAAATTCTAAATTTATTGCACTAATCTGTTCCGTCACAGGGAACTTCAATATATTTAGAAATATAAAAATTATTTAATAATTTTTGCCACTGAACACATGACATGCGCACATTTCGAAGGAAGATATTTTCATTTAAATTTTGAAAGCTGAATACTGTCAAAGGTAAATTTATGAAAATTTTGAAAACATATGACTGCATGAGACCACCTTGTATAATTATGCCATGACCCTGATTTGCAACCAAAAATTATTTTTAAGCATATTCATTGATTTCTAATTGTGTTTTTTGCTACACAATCAATTAAAGTGTTGATTTTATAAGTATTTTGCCAACTCTAATTAGTTTTGTGAGTTTTTTTTCTAAAGGAAAACCCAAGTTTAAGAGCGTTCATGATACCTACTTCTCTCTATGAGGATTGATTCTACTTGCGCAGTTTATTATTCATGATGGAAGGAAAATGAAAAGAGAAATCTTCCTAACGGATTTGGTATTCATGATTGATCTGTATATTTTAGAAATAAAGTAAAAAAAACGTAATTTATTTTAGTTTTCATAATTTCTTTTTTTATTCATCTACATTCGTGTTTCATTCTTTTACATTACCAATTTAATAAATAAATTAATTAAAAAATAACAATAGTCATATATAAATACATATAAATAACTGGGATTTTCTAGTACATTTTCAATTCAATTTCAAGGTAAGTAAAAAGCGCTATGCGTGATATTTCGTAAATTAATTGTTTTACTTTATTATCTTCTTCTTCTTAAAATGTTAATTTCTACAATTGTTTATTTCATTATTTATTGACGCTTAATAAATATTATTGTAACCATTTGTTGTATTATGTCTTCTGCATGTTTTTTTCTGGGTTTCGACCTTCTATTTGTCACATTTTCATTGTCTACAATTTATTTTCAATTTTCGATATTTGGTTTTAGTATTTTTTTGTTTGTATTGCAATAGTTCGAAAATAGCTAGCATTTGAGATTCGAAAGCTTTTATTTTCGATTAACGCACTACATTTGTTAAATAATATATAAATAATTTAACTACAGTATATGTGTGTATATATATCGATAGAGAGAAATGCATATAAAACTAGCGTTGTTTTAATGGACGATAGCAGTACTTTTTGATCGGGTTTATTCGGATTATATGCTTTAAATGCTAAACGAATCCATATCCAATATTGAATAGGTTGGGCGCCAAAAACATTCTTACGATACCACATGATATCGTTGTTATCGACGCATGTGTCATGTTTCTCAAGAAAATCATATAATGTGAACAACCCTTTTAAAGTGTCATCTGATTAGAGAGCGCGAGAGAGATAGATGTGTTAGCAAAACTATTTGTTTGTTTCCTGGATATTTTTATTTTTATTTGCAAATCCTTTAATAATTCCTCTCTTTAATCAATTGAGAGAAGCGTGTGATATTCACTCTCTTCCAGAGAAGTGTGTTGTAGTCTTTTGTTTTTTTTTTGTAATTTGTGATGCGAGGAAATAGCTAATGCAACGTCTCTTTATATTTTTCAAGGCGCAGAAGGTTTTCCCAATAATAACACGGACTGTTCCGGAGTATCTTCCTCATTCGAGCGGGCTATATTAAAATATGATGTCGCACTATAATTGAAGAGTTCAAAATCGTATCTGTAATGGTAAAAAAAGAAATAAGAAATCTTTAGTTTGATAATACTTTTCAGATGCCTCAAAATAAAATACACATTGACCGAATTTCGGAAGAATCCAAACGTGAAGTTGGGTTGAACGTTGTTTACATCAAAATATAAAGTTATTAGTTGTGTAGTTCCGGAACGAACTAATTCAAAGGAACTATTCCGAAGCAGAACGATTGGTAATTAGGTCCGGTTCTTTCGTTCATTTAGTACCTTTTGATGTAATCTCTCATCTAGATCGTCCCGACCGATCTTCATAGACCGAATGAACTCGCGTGACCGATTGAACTTATTAGTTGTGTAGTTCCGAAACTAATTCAAAGGAACTTTTCCGAAGCAGAACAATTGGTAGTTAGATCCGGCTCTTTCGTTCATCTAGTACCTTTCGATGTAATCTCTCATCTAGATCGTCCCGACCGATCTTCATTGACCGAATGAAATCGCGTGACCGATTGAACTTTGTGGATTGAATTGAAAAATATCGAACCGTTTTAGACATTCGGAAGTGGTGCTATGGAATAATCCAGAAGGGTCAGAATCCCAAAAATTTCCCAAAAACCTATACATCCGGAATTATCAATAACCTACCATTTCCTTATTGTATAACCTTCATATAGAGGAACGATATTACTTAACTTCATATATTGGTCGGGAGTCGAGTACATCGCTAAATGATTCAATCTGTTGATAACCACATACATGGTTTCGAAGCCTGACAAGGTAAAGGTGCCACCAGAGGAGAATAATAGACCTAATTTCATATTTGCCTCCAGTAGCAAAGGCTTTCAAGGCATTATTTTTACTCAGCATCAGGGTTCGTTATTCAGTAGCAAATCATCATCGTAGGTTCCGTAAGCAATACAGTAATCGGCAGCAAAACCAGAACAATCAGTTTCTTCTGGTTTTGCTGCCGATTACTGTATCCATCCAAAATTAAATGCGAATCGTATTAAATCTATTCTCCGAAAATGGGGTATCATTTAAAGCACTGGTTCCGTGCCATATCTTTATGGGACAGTAGGATAAGCGAGTTTTGGATTATCTATCACGAAGGCTGGAAATATGCAAAACTATTTCGCAAATGAAGTCGGGTGGAGGGGAATCATACAGGCAACATCATTATTATCACCAGTAGCAACGAATTCAGAGGCATTACTTCTACCCAGCGTTAGGGATAGTTATCGCAACAACACTGCCCAACCCTGTCTTATGTCATCCTCAAATAATAGAACAGACCCTGATTTTTTTGAACCATCATTCCTTATCGTTTGAGGACATTGAGAATACTTTCTTCCAGACAACTCTAGCGAATAATAGTGTAAGTAGAGTGAACAGCGTATTCTCTAAGCTGAACTGATACATTCGGAAATATCAGACACAAAACCTATGGTCCCCCTTTTTAACACATGGGCTCGAAGATAAACTAGGGACGCAGAGAAAGAAACCTCGTTGACGTCTTAGAATTTGATTGTTCGTTCTGTAAATAGCTACGCGGTGTCTATATGGTTCACGGACAATATAATGAAACTCCGGTTGTTCCATCATATGATATTTACCTAAACTTGGTATTTACCGCAACATACAGAATATTGGGTGGTAATTGGGGGACTATACCAAAACATCATAGGTGTAGTAAAAATGCATATGCAAAATCTATATCAAAATATGGCGGTATCTTTCCGATTTAGATTTAAAACGTCAAAAGTTTATTAATATGGAAAAATCGGTTTCCGCACTAATATGCATTGTATCGAAAAATCGTTTTTAATTTATAAAATATTTACCTATAATAATCATACAGTCCATCGATCTCTGTTCTCGTTAATTTCGAATAGAATTGTTGCAATAGGTCCAATGTATTCTTCCCCTTTCCGGGATTTTGCCATTCGGGCGCTATTATTTGTTTCAGACCAGTCTTTTCGATCAAATATAATTGATCCTCTTCCAGGGTTTCAAATTTCAATATGACATCGAAATGTATGAGGCACGGTGTACAAAATCGAGTATACGAAACAAAATGCATGTCCAGATAATTGTCATGCTTGATTTGATCCAATAGCCAGCGTACGAATTCTTGGAATGTTGGATATTTCGGTGGCTTTAATTGTAGACTCTGAAAAACAGCGAAAGAAGTAAATTAATGCAACATAATTATTGATTTTATTTTGCACATTGTCTTATTACTAACCTTTTTCCTGTATGTTCGCACTATTTTCCGACCGAACTTATCGTGCAGTGAATGTGGTATGGCATACACGAATTTATCGCGATAAGCGCTCAATAGCCTCTCAAAAGGATGGCGAGCTATTAAAAAGGTCACAGAATTGTTTTGGGCCTCGTGTAGCTGTAGTATGTTGGCGTGGCGAGGACAAAGAGGAATCGAAAAAGATGAAAATAAAAAAAGGAAATTGTAATAAAGTGTAATTAAGAGATAATTTACTTTCGAGTACTTTTTACATTCACAATATTAATGAACTGTCAAAGGGCATTTAAGGGCGCATCAAAAATAAAGGGCAACGGAATGTAGAACAGGCAGAGATTGAATGTAAGGATAAAATAAACAATTTGTTATCGGATTGTCAATCAAAAAAAAAAAAAAAAAAAAAACGATAAAGAAAATATTTAAATAAAATGTGATATGGAAATAAGTGAACCTTTGTGTCTTTTAATTTATGGAAAAAAGAAGTCGATTTTAACTTTTGAAAAAGCTATTTCCCAACTCACCTCATCTAAAGTAACCCGTGGGTAACGTTCACGTGCTAAGTGCAAAAATATCTCTTTGGTTTTGCGCAAAAATTCTGGCGAATATCCGGCCAGTACATTAAAATTATACATCCATGAGGAGGAGGCAGCTTTGAAAACGTTACACCTGGGGAGACACAAACGAAAATTTTAGATTAGAAAATATTTAATAGGGATGGGCTAACTTACCATATTATATGATGTTTTTTATTGACCAAAAATTCCCATGGATTGGGTTTATGCCAGGAATCATTACCTGCAATTAAGAAATGGATAAAAATTAATGGTGGAATGTATACAAATTAAAATAAAGAATTAAATAAATACAATCAATAATCTCCCGTAGATGGAGGCTAAAATCCAGTCTATAGAAAACCGAAGTGTGTAGCTTCCAACTCCTGCATATTGATGCGAAACTAAAATTTTTCCTCAATGAGTATGTTCTCTCCGATAACTTCAATCCAAAATACCTGGGCCAAATCCTTGACAGAACCGTTTTGTTTAAGACACGCCTACATATAACAGCCCAACAAATCTAATTAAATCAACATAATCTAGAAAATCACTGGGAGGAATTGTTTGGCAACGGTCAACAACCGATAACGGAGAATCGAAATGGCGCCCAGTTGACAACAGGAATACTAATATCAACACCGACATAATGGTTTCCAAGTCTTTAATACTATATAGCGGCCTTTAAAACTACCTAAGAAACTATATAGCGGGATTGTTTACCAATGACCGATCTATTCCTTTTGAACAGGTCAACGTGGTCTCCTTGTCTACGCCGCAAATAATAGAAAACCAGTAAGGAAAGTAGTAAAGTCGGACTGGGCCGACTATGTGATACCCTTCGCCACTTTGGGTATATTGTGCATATATGTCCTAACAATTGCATGTCTATGATCCCTCTTTCCCCAACCTATCCTAACTTCAATTTCATTCGAGCAGATTTAGAGCCGTCTGCGTAAAATGGGGAAAATTTATGAAAAACGATTTATAGCAAAATTGTTACAGGCTATTCGGTACGCCGTGTTGTTAAAAATATAATCTATATGTGGAAGCTATATCTAAATCTGAACCGATTTCCACGAAACTTGGCACACATCATTCTAGACCTAATTCATTATGCTGCACCAAATTTTGTGCAAATCGAAAGATATTAAGGGTCTTTGGTACACCATCTACCTTAAATCGGACGAAAATATATAGGGAGCTATATCTAAATCTGAACCGATTTTCACGAAACTTAGCACACATCATTCTAGACCTAATTCATTATGCTGTACCAAATTTTGTGCAATTCGAAAGATATTAAGGGTCTTTGGTACACCATCTACGTTAAATCGGACGAAAATATATATGGGATCTATATCTAAATCTGAACCGACTTTCACGAAACTTAGCACTCATTATTCTAGGCCTAATTCATTACGCTGCTCCAAATGTCGTGCAAATCGAATGATATTAAGGGACTTTGTTACACCATTTACCTTAAATCGGACGAAAATATATATGGGAGCTATATTTAAATCTGAACCGATTTCCACGAAACTTTGCGCACATCATTCTATACCTAATTCATTATGCTGTGCCAAATTTCGTGCAAATCAAATGATATTAAGGGACTTTGGTACACCATTTACCTTAAATCGGAAGAAGCAATATATATAAGAGCTATATCTAAATCTGAACCTATTTTATCGAAACTTGACACACACAATTCTGGACCTAATTTAAGATATAGAGGGACTTTGGTTCCCCATTTGGCTTAAATCGGACGAAAATATATATGGGAGCTATATATAAATCTGAACCGATTTTTCCCAATATCAATAAGGTTTGTTCTTGGGCCAAATAAGTGACTTGTGCCAAATTTCATCCAAATCGGGTCGTAAATGCGACCTGTATTTTGTTTAAAATTAAAATCTACAGACAGACGACGGACAGACGGACATGCATAAATCGACTCAGAAAGTGATGGTATGCATATTATCAAAAGGAACCATGTGTCTATCTCGTTTCCTGACTACTGTTCAACTTTACATCCCATATCGTGGGGTAACTGATGGTAGAAATCTCTTTCCATTCAGTTCAGCGGGAACTTAATTTTAGCCACCCATGTGGTGAACGGTGTGCGGATATTTTTTTTTTATATTCTCCAAAAACTCACAGGATCAGCAACGTATGTAATTTATCGTAGACACCATGATCGTATACTCATCCGCATACATTATGATCTATATTTATTGCGGTATTTACTTGCGGTACTATTGCGGAATATAGAAAAGTAGAACTCTCCGAAGAAGAGAGAGTTTCACACAACATATTTTCGAATTCCTGTTTCTGAATTGCATTGATTATTCAACCCTTCCAATGGACGGAAGTTATCTATGTCATCAAAATATTTAGAAAGATCGAAAGCCTTCAATTCGTCAAGAGTCACAATGACTATTCGATTGCGCCGTTCAAAAAGTATGTTGGCAACTTACCACAAATTGGGGGCTCATGATGAACACTCCACTCCTGGTTTATCCTAAGCACCTGGAGTCAATGCATTGGAAAATATCTGCAAAATCTTCTTTCGTAACTTGTGGTGGTAATTCCTCGACTAAGAAACTTCTTCTCTATACTGTCGGTTGAAGGGTACCCTCCATTCTCGGTTTCAAAAAATTGAATTTTTGTTTTCTGTTTAATTCGAATCTAAACTAATTCAATAATTTCAAATTTCTAGTGAAATTCTCAACAAGTGTGCTTCTCAAACAGAGTTACATGAGACTTTCGTATATGTATCTATATTCCCCAAGGATTAACATGGATTCAAAATATCACAAAATTCTTATATGAGAAACATCATCTCAGAGTTCAATGAACAAAAATATTTTACTGCAAGCATTTACTAGTTTTTACTACGATAACAGTATTTCCTTTATGACATCGAAAAACTAGTAAAAAACTAGTAGTTTCATGCAGTACGGGAGTAGACCAAATATTATAGCATGGATAAGCCTATGCATGTTTCCATACAGAATAAGAAATCACGGATTTGTGTCATATTAAATATTAAATATCTTATTAAATATCTTATTAATATTTTATTTCCACATACATGCACATACATTTGCATTCATTCATTGTTTTCTGAATAAGGAAGTACAGTTAAAACTCGCTAATCCGGATAATTGATTGCAGACCCCAATCCGGATTACCGAGATTTCCGGATTATCGAGTTTTATTAATTGGTTTAAATTTATATTAATTTGGTGATAATTTAATTATTTTTATGTTTTTATTAAAAATGAGAATTATTCATTTCAAAAATATGAACTTTGAATATAATAGGTACCATTTTCAATTAAATTTGCAACGATTTTTTCTTAAAATAAAAAGTAACGTATCTTTACAATCCGGATTTTTGAGTCAAATAGGTCAATCAATCCGGATTATAGGATACGCAATGGGTTGTGAAATGCAGTCCTGATTACCGAATAATCCGGATTGTCGAGGTCCGGATTATCAAGTTTATACTGTATTTTAATTCGCTTCGTTCATTGCATCCGAATTTGGGTTAGTTCTTTCAATTTACATTCAGTGTGTAACACATTCACATACTTGTCGCAAAACATATGTATGCATACAGCAACAAACACTCACACATAAATGTGACAAAGAAGAAAAAAAAAAAACACGTAGCTGTATATACATTTCATTCTCATCGTATTCATAAATCCTTTTGCGGATTTAAATGAACAGGATATTTGCATAAGGCCAATATGATGCCTGGCTATGATAATGATGACGATGTTACAGTTTTGTTGCAAAACTATGCCTTCCATATATGTGGACGACAGCAAGGACAAGTGTGTGTGTGTGTAGATTTGTCTGTGCAATGTAACGACAATGTGTAAATATGTGAAATGTAAGTAAGGATGCTCGTTTGCAAATTCAATATCCTCTATTATTGACACATTAAACTTGTCCCCATATAGCAGCTGCATACTCGGTCGTATGCGAGTATACACGGTCGAGTAAATTGAATCTGTGTATTTCCGATGTTATCGTGAATGCTTTCGCAATTGGTAACTAGGGCTGTGGGAACATTTAACCTGTACACAAGAGACAGTTAATTATATTATTGAATGAATTGTAGCTGCATGGTATGGCATGGCATGTTGTGTAAGGTAGGTCACAAACCAACTAACTTATGGCAGGTGGTTGAGATTTCGTATGCAGATGGTAACGGTTGGTGGAGGTGCATACATACGAGGAAATATCATATTTCAGGAAAAGACTAAAACAAATGTAATAAATAAGGAATGGTGTTTGATATACATGGATGACTTCAGGCCTATAAACGATTATTTTAAGAACATATTTTTTTCAAATAATACTTTTCAAGGATTTTGGGAATATATACATACCTGAAAATTTGAAATGAATATTAGGGTTCTGACTTAGATTTGAAAAATAAATATAAATATTTTTCAAGGAATATCGGGACTACAAGCGTGGATTTTTTAATATTTGTTATGAACTGTGAACATTTTTTTTTGAGAACAATCGATGCACAATTTTTATACCCTACACAACTATGTTGTCAGGGTATTATAGCTTTGTGCAGGCCCAAGACCCATCTTTAAGTATACATACACTTTAAGTATATCATATCTCGACCAGCTGAGTCGATTTAGACATGTGTGTCCGTCCGTCTGTCCATTATAATTTGTAAACACGAAATTTTGCATGTAGGATGGGTTCTGGCCAATGATGATCCCTATTGTTTTTGGTAAAGATCGGTTAATATTTAGGGGATGAAATGGACCAACAACTTTATTTTTGTTTGATTTTCTGGTCGCTCCAGAGGCCGCAATTATGGTCCAAACATCGCGGGCCAAAGAATAAGCATGCCTGTTTTGATAAAGATCGGTCAATATTTAGTGAGTCAAATGGACCCTGCCTTTTGTGTGAAAAATTACAAAATTTGTATTCTATAGCGTATATATTTACTCCTGAAGGACATAGACCAGAGAAGTTGATAGTATATCCAAGAGAAGTGTATGACCTTTAAATTGATACAAATTATATTGTCGAATGTTCTCGTATGTGGGAGTTACACTTAAACATGTGCAGGTGCTTACGTATTCAGATATTATTTAATAACCTATTACCACACTAGAGGGCGGAAATATAGCGCTGATCGTTTTTAAATTTTGCATGAGGTTTCAGTTATGGTCAAGGACAACGCCTATAATTTTCGGTGATGATCAGATTATAATATTGGGATGAAGTAGACCAAAAACGTAATTTTTTGTGTTTTTTGAGCCGATACCAATAATAGGCCGAACATCACTACACAGACCACGGTGAAGGGAATCTGGACAGTTTATTAGAATGGCTGTACTGAATATGAATAGTAATATTCGGAAAATATGTCAGTGTAAGAAAAAGGTGCTGTTGACCTCTAATCGGGCCAGATTGATTAAATATCACGAAATATTGCCCAGGCTTGGAATAAACATCCGCAGAAAATTAGAGTTCCGTGGTAGCTGTGTAGGTTATCGTTTGGTCGGCCCCGTCCGACTATACTGCTCCGCTCATTGGTTTTAGATATTTCTACAAGGATATTCAGAAGTACAGATTTTGTAAGGAATGATTTTCAAGGACCTCCAGAATTATTGGTGTTTTAAATAATATATTTTATGGATGCATAGATTTTTAAATAATCTTTTATACTACTATCAGAAGCATAGTGTTGGTAACGACTATTTTTTCGAGGAATAGCACAAGCGTCGATTTTGTCGATTTTGCATTTGGTTTTCTAGATATTGTATTTTAATTTTTCCGAAAGAATGTACTGTATCTCCCGAATGCAAGGATATACCGATGTCAAATTTTGTGCATATCCTATTTACGATAGTTGCATTAAATCTGTGAACAGAAATTTGTTCTAAGTTTGCGGAAAAAAATCGGTGTTCAAAGGGTTAAAGAAAATGTTAAGGACCATCGGAAGCTCAGATTTTTTAAAGAATATTTTTCTCAAAGTTTATCAGAAGCGTAGATATTTTAGAATTCTGTCCAAAAAACATCAGAAGCGTGGTTTTTTAAAGAATATTTTTACAAGGACAATCAGAAGCGTAGTTTTTTAAACGACTTTCAAAAGCGGAATTTTGATATGGAATATTTTTAAGGACAACCAGAAGTGTTGATTTATAGAGAATATTTTTTCAAAGAAAATATCATGTGTAGTTTTTTAAATGAAATTTGTTCAAGGTCTATCAGAAGGACAAACTTAAATTTTTAACCCTTTATGGCCAATGTTGCCCACAGGCAACAAAATGTTTTAGAGCTTATATTTATTATACATCTAGTAGATATACATTCTTTGGATTTCCTATGTCAAGACCTGGTTATTGACTACACACATCATAAAATCTAACAAAATCAAATTGTTGGTAAAGTTATGAGCTTTTTAATATAGAGAAGATTGAAAATATGTGTACAGTACTAATTTGTGTATACAGTCCAAATTATTTAAATCGCTTCGTATTCGTACGAATTCTGCCATCATACATATTTTTGATTCTTGTAAAACAGAATATAGAGAATAATTTAAAATGATTTTTTCGTCGATTTTTCATTTGGTCTTCTTGATATTGGGCCTTTTTTCAGAAAGAATGTAATGTATCTCCCGAATGCAAGGATGTAGTGATGTCAAATTTTGTCCATATCCTATCTAGGATAGTTGCATTAAATCTGCGAACAGAAAATTGTTCTATGATTACTGAAAAAATTGGGTCTCAAAGGGTTAAAGAAGCTTAGTTGTTTGCAGAAAATTAGTTTCAAGGGCTAATAGAAGCAATTTAAAAATATATATTTTAAGGACTATAGGAAGTTAGTTTTTATACCCTTCACCACACTGTGGTACAGGGTATTATGTCTTTGTGCATATGTTTGTAACAGGCAAAAGGAAACGAGATAGACACATGGTTCCTTTTGAGAATATGCATAGAATCACTTTCTGAGTCGATTTATGCATGTCCGTCCGTCTGTCCGTCTGTAAATGTTAAATTGTATACAAAGTACAGGTCGCATTTATGATCCAATTTAGATGAAATTTGGCACAAGTCACTTATTTGGCCCAAGGACGAAGCCTATTGAAATTGGGAAAAATCGGTTCAGATATAGATATATCTCCCATATATATTTTCGTCCGATTTAAGGTAAATGGGGTACCAAAAACCATCTATATCTCTCGATTGGCACGAAATTTAGCACAGAGTACTGAATTAGGTCCAGAATGATTTGTGCCAAGTTTCGAGAAAATCGGTTCAGATTTAAATATAGCTCCCATATATCAAAGTCTCTACATATCATTCGATATGCATGAAATTTGGCACAGAGTATTAAATTAGGTGCAGAATTATGTGTGCCAAGTTTCGAGAAAATCGGTTGAGCTTTAGATATAGCTCCCATATATAGTTTCGTCCGATTTAAGGTAAATGGTGCACCAAAGTCCTTATATATCATTCGATTTGCACGAAACTTGGCATAGGGTACTGAATTAGGTCCAGAATAATGTGTGCTAAGTTTCGTGAAAATCGGTTCAGATTTAGATATAGCTCCCATATATATTTTCGTTCGATTTAATGTAAATCGGTCTTCAAAGTCCCTATATATCTTTCGATTTGCACGAAGTGTGGCATAAAGTACTGAATTAGATCAAGAATGACGTGTGCCAAGTTTCGAGGAAAGCGGTTCAGATTTATATATAGCTCCCATATATATTTTCGTCCGATTTAAGGTAAATGGGTCTCCAAAGTCCCTATATATCTTTCGATTTGCACGAAGGTTGCCATAGGGTACTGAATTGGATCCAGAATGATGTGTTAAAATCGGTTCAGATTTAGATATAGCTCGCATATATATTTTCGTCCGATTTAATGTAAATTGTGCACTAAAGAACCAAAGGTTGGCCGACCCGCACACAATTTTGTACAATGTACTGAAGTTACTATAACCTTTCGTGTGTCAAGTTTTCTTGAAATTGGTTCAGATTTACATATAACCTCTATATATACTTTCGTCCGATTTTAAGTAAATGGTGTACTAAAGACCCATAGCTAGGCCGATTGGCAAAACGTACTGAAATTAATTAAATTAATATCGGCCAAGTTTCCTTTAAATCGGTTTAGATATAGATACAGAATAGCTTCCATATATAATTTCGACCTATTTTTGTTGATTGTAAACCAAATAATCAATGGGTGCTTGATTGATATTACATTTTAAACAGTGAAGCATAAACAGTGAAGTTAGCTTAAAGTCTATTTACAAAATATGGAATAGATTGCAGAATGGCATGTGTAAGGATTGATGTTAGTCGGTTTACTTTTATATAAAGATCGCATTTTTAAGTTCGTTCAATTTCATGTCAATGTTCCTTCAAAAAGACGACATCTGTAAAGATACATATGTAGAATATCCCCAAAGTGGTGAAGGGTTTCATATAGTCGGCCCAGTCCGACTTTACTACTTTCCTTACTGGTTTTAAATAATTTTGTTCAAGGATTGTCAGAGAAGCATAGATGATTATAGAACATGTTTTAAAGGACTATTAGAAATTTAGATGTTTTAAGGAATAATTATAAAGATTATAAATAGCGTAGATTTTTAGCGCTTATTTGTAAAAGGACTTATAGAAGCGTAAATTTCTTGAATGTATTTTTACAGGGACTATAAGAAACGTACATTTTACGGAGTATATACTTACATCAGAGTGTTTTTTAAAGAATGTTTTTTTTTTAAGAAATTACAGAAATGTACATTTTTAAGGACTACTTTTATTTACTATCGGAACTGTAGATTTTTAAAGAATATTTTTTCCAAGCACTATCAGAAGCTTTTTTTTTGTAAATAATTTTGAAGGACTATCAGCAGCTTAAGATGGATTTTAAAAATATATATTGTTAGGCAACTGTCATAGCATGGCTCGTTTAATTTTGTTATAACCTTTTTAGAGGGCTACCATAATGTGCTAAAGTAATGTATTGAAGATCTTTTTGTCAGATACTTGATATGCTTTAAAATATTTCATAAAATTAACTTCTGTGTTTAATTAAGTAATCAGTGGAAGGATTTTTTAATTAAACACAGTTCAAATCGTTATTTAATTCCCTATAATTAAATTAAATTTTATATATATATATAAGTCAACAACAAATGTCCCACTTAATCTTTCATTCATTACATTCGATATGCAATTATTTATTCAGAGTGCATTAAGTGCTTTAGCGTACTTACCCACCACATCCAAACCCAGTTCCGAACATTTCTCCGACAGAAATTTGCGCCTTCTCTCCATGCGCCTCTCCACTTTGAGCATATCACTTTCGGATAGCGATTGTATTGCTTCATCCGGAATTAGTGGTAAATGTGTTTCATTGATGTACTAGCTCGGCAGAGATCAAGATAATGACAAATAACAACAATAAAAACAACAACAGCAATAAATTAAATAAAATAAAAGAGAAGAAAATTGCAATTAAATTACTTTTCAATTCAATTAATAAGTGCCATTCAAATAGCGACGATGGCAGGGTATATTTGTGTGTGTGTGAGTGTTGGGGGTACTGGGGAGAACTTAATAACATACACCTACTATGGTGGATTGGGAGGGAGAGACACAGATGAATACAAACAACCGTAGAATACATTAAATAAATTATTGTTTTAATAACAATTAAAACTAACAATGACAAGAACAACAACATCGATAAAAGTAATTAACAATTTAAGATACATGCAATGTGGACTCAAATCTCCCATCCTTCCCATCGGAGAATGGATATTGAAACCACAGGAAGTAAACATGGAAGACAGTCCCGGAATGTGTACACCAATAGGAAGTTAAATATTTGTGTGAAATTTCGCAATGCAATGGAGTGGTTAAGTAAGTTGAATAGACAGGGTACGGAGGGCAATCTAAATTGTATTAATGTAGAATAAATGACAACAATTAAAATCGAATTTCCAAATAAAATGAAAATAAAACAGCAAGTATTTAAGTCGTTATGGTTTAACATAACTATCTTTAAGAGGTATTGGAGTGGGATTTTCCAAAGAAAAGTTATCAAAGGACTTGCAGCTTTTAATTTAATTTTTACTTTATTAATTTTAATTAATTTAATTAATTTTTACTTTATAGAAAATCATACGCGTATATTTTTTTGAAAAATATTTGCCAATAGACAGATGAGTAGATTTTAAAATTAATTATTTTTAAGGACTTTAGGGCTTTAAATTCTTTAAGATTTTGTTTTCAAGGACAATTAGTAGCTTCGATTTAAAAAAAATATTATTTTAAGCTTATATTTTTTAAAGAATGTTATTCAAGGACAATCAAAAGCGTATATTTTTTTAAAAATGTACTTTAAAATTTTATAAGGAACATACATTTTTAAAATAATATTTTTAAAGGTTTTTCAATGGCCTTTTCAAGAATATTTTCTCAAGGACTATAAGGGGACCTTGGTATTTTAAGATTATTTATTCATGGACTATCAGAAGCATACATTTTTTTAAAGTCTCCCAGAAGCGTAGTGTTTTTCAAATGCTATTGGAAGCGTAGATTTTGTTAAAGAAGGAATATCAGGAGCGTAGATTTTTTAAATAAAATTTTGCAAGGACTATTAGGATCATGGGGTTCTTAAAAATATTTTTCAAAGACTATAAGGAGGGGCCTTGGTTTTTTTAAGAATATTTATTCAAGTGCTATCAGAAGCATAAATTTATTTAAGGACTATCAGGAGCGTAGATTTTTAAATAAAATTTTGCAATGACTATTAGGATCTTTGGGTTCTTAAAAATATTTTCCAATGTCTATTAGTAGGGACCTTGGTTTTTTTAAGGACTATCAGAAGTATCGTTTTTTTAAGAATATGTTTCAAAGACTTTCAGAACCGTAGATTTTTAAAAATTGTTTATGTTTTCAAGGACTATGAATAACGTAGATTTTTTCAAAAAATATTTTTTCAAGGACTATCAATAAGGTAAATTAAAAAAAAATTCAGGGACTATCTATAGCGAAACTTTTTTTAAGTATTATCAGAGGCGTAGGTTTTTACAATAACATTTTTATAATATATTTTTAGATATTTTTAAAAAACATTTCCCAAGCGTAGAATATTTTTCCAAGGACTATCTAAAGCGTAGGGGTTTTAAAGAATATTTTAAATGGACTATATGGAGCGTAGGTTTATTAACAACTACTACCTGAAGCGTAGGTTTTTGAAAGATCGTTTTTTCAAGCACTTTTATAAGCCTAGATTTTTATACCCTACACAACAATGTTGCCAGGGTATTATAGCTTTATGCAGCCCCAAAAGTTTGTAACGCAGCGAAATATTGGTCCTACATCCACCTTTAAGTATACCGATTGTCATATCTCGACTAGCTGAGTAGATCTCGACATGTGTGTGCGTCCGTCGGTCCGCCTGTCCATTATAATTTGTAAACTCGATACAGGCCACAGTTATGGACCAATCTTCACGAAATTTTGCATGTAGGAAGGGTTCAGTAGAATGAAGACCCCTATTGTTATTGGTAAATATCGTTTAATATTTAGGTGATGAAATGGACCAAATACTTAATTTTTTCGGTTTTTGTGGTTGCTCTAGAGGCGCAATTATTGCCCGAACATCGTGAAATTTTACATGAATAAGGGGATCGGGCCAAACAATAAGCATGGCTGTTTTGATGAAGATCGGTCAATATTTAGAGGGTCAAATGGAGCCTGACTTTTGTGTGAAAAATTACAAAATTTGTATTCTATAGCGTATAGATTTACCTCTGATCATAGACCCGAAAAGTTGATAATATATTCAAGAGTAGTGGTTGACCTTTAAATTGATACCATTTATATTGTGGTATGTACTCGAATGTGGGAGTTACGCTTAAATATTTACAGGTGCTTACCTACTCAAATATTATTTAGTAACCCATTACCACACTAGAGGGCGGAAATATAGCGCTGATCGCTTTGAAATTTTCCATGAGGTTCCAGTTATGGTCAAGGACAACGCCTATAACTTTCGGTGATGATCAGATTATAATTATGGGATGAAGTGGACCGAATACTATTTTTTTTTTGTGTTTTTTCGAGACGTTGCCAATAATAGGCCGAAAATCACAACACAACCCACGGTGAACGGAATCTGTACTGAATATGAATAATAATATTCGGAAAATATGTGAGATGCTGTTGACCTCTAATCGGGCAAGAGAGTGCAAATGTCACGAAATATTGCCCAGGCTCGAAATAAACATCTGCGGAAAGTTAGAACTCCGTCGTAGTTTTGTAGGGTGTCACATGGTCGGCCCCGTCCGACTATACTGCTCCGCTCATTGGTTTAAGATTGTTTTTCCACTACTATTGGCAGCGTAGATTTTTAAAGAATATTTTTTTCAAGGTCTATAAAGAGCGTAAATTTTTAAATACAATTTTCAAGGACTAACTAAAACTATTTTGCAATAGGAAGAGAAGATTTAAAAAAAAATATTTTTCAAGAACAATCAGGTTTCTAAAATGTTTTAAAAATATTTTATTCAAGGACTATCAGGTGCGTAAAGTTTTCAAAAATATTTTTTTATGTTTATCAGAAGCGTAGATTTTTTAAAGAACTTCCGAAAGCGTAGATTCCTTAAAGAATATTTTTTCAAGGAATTTCGGAAGCGTAGATTTTTAAAGAATATTTTAGGTAAGGACTTTCGGAAGCGTAGATTTTTAAAGAATATGTTTTCGGAGACCATCAGGATCGGATTTTTCAAGGACTATCGGAAGCGTAGATTTTTAAAGAATATTTTTTGCAAGGACTTTTGGAAGTGTAGATTTTTAAAGAATATGTTTTCGGAGACCATCATGATCGGATTTTTCAAGGACTATCAAGAGACAAGTTTTTTTTTGAAACTATTAGGAGTGTCGATTTTTAACGATATCTTTTTCAAGGACTATCAAAAGCGTAGATTTTAGCGTAGACAATTTAAGATCGTAGATTTCCTACACAATATTTTCCCAAGAACTATCATCAGCGTTGATTTTAATATTTTTTCAAGAACTATCAGCAAGAATTGCAGATTTTTAAAGAAAGTTATTTCAAGTATTTACTATCCGAACGCGTACAATTTTCAAATATTATTATTTTTTATTATTTTTAACGGAACGTATTTTTTTGGTACTAATTGTAAAGAATTTTTTATTTATGCAAAAATTTTCAAAAATATTTTTTTAAGTTTTATCAGAAGTGTAGATTTTTTAAAGAACTTCCGGAAGCGTAGATTCCTTAAAGAATATTTTTTCAAGGACTTTCGGAAGCGTAGATTTTTAAAGAATATTTTTTGCAAGGACTTTTGGAAGTGTAGATTTTTAAAGAATATGTTTTCGGAGACCATCATGATCGGATTTTTCAAGGACTATCAAGAGACAAGTTTTTTTTTGAAACTATTAGGAGTGTCGATTTAGATATTTTTTCAAGGACTATCAAAAGCTTAGATTTTTCGCGTAGACAATTTAAGATCGTAGATTTCCTACACAATATTTTCCCAAGATCTATCAGCAGCGTTGATTTTAATATTTTTTCAAGAACTATCAGAAAGAATTGCAGATTTTTAAAGAAAATTATTTCAAGTATTTACTGTCAGAACGCGTACAATTTTAAAACCTATTTGTTATTTTTTGAAGAAACGTATTTTTTTGGTACTAATTGTAACGAATTTTTTATTCATGCAACCAAAGATAAATATGTGTTTTTTTTTAATATTTGCCATTAAAATTAATATTTGGAAATTCGATTTTATTGTATAGATTAAATAAAGGGGAAACATGATTAATTATTTAGTATGTATGAGGGCCAATTAATAAATACATTTTAGGACCATTTATCAAAACTAAATATTTTTTTTGTTAAAATGGTACATAAGTTTTTCTTTGGCAATTTGTTAGTAAGATTTTCTGGTTTGTGGATTATGTAGACATTTATTTTTTGTTATTTTTTATTATTATTTTATATTTACTTTATCATATTTGGAAAATCTTTTTTTCGAGTTCCCTGTGGCCGCTACAGTTAGATCCTTATTTTTGCCAAGCAACATGACGGGATAACGAAACGATTTATCGGTAAAATGATCCTTGATTTTAGAGGCCTAAAAATTTCAAAAAGTTTTTATTGTAGTGGTAGTTTAGAAGTGGTTAGTTTAGAAGTTAGATGATTTTTTTTTTGTAGGAGCATAGTTGGAGAATTTTTACATATTGAAGTACTAGCAAAGATGTAATAAAAGCAGCCAGCCATTTGTTCTAAAAGGTTTTTGATAAAAGTAAAATTAAAGAAAAAAGAAATCAAAACTACGAACAAATATCCAATTGAATTGAATTAGCAATTGATTTTTTGGGAGGATCATTTTTTGTATTTATTTTCAAAGTTGGGCCGATTATTTAAGCTATATTTGGTTAAGCCTAGCAGTTGTTTTGATTTATTTAATGGATTAGCTATGAATGTTTAATATTTGGGCAAAACCAACTAAAATACTGGGTCAAATAAAAAATATATCTTTGTGCACTCAATAAAATTGTAAAAATTAAAATTGTTATTTACAAATGAAAAAAATATGTTTGAAGGGACCATGAAAAAAATAAGGGAGGATTTCATTAAAAATATTTTTGGAGAGACCATCACAAATATAAGCCTTGATTTCATTATTCATGTCATGCGAATTTTGATTCCATATCAGCTAATAGACGTTTAAAACTTTCACCTACATATCACTTAAGGGGACCCCCCCCATTCTCGGGGTCAAAATTTTTGTTGACTTAATTCCAATCTACACTAATTCAAGAATGTCCCTGCAAAATTTCAAGTAAAAATCTCAAGAACTCTTGAAGATATAGCCGATTTATTGTGTCAGCATCAAGTGACGGCTGAAGGGCTTCTCAAACTTTAAACGCGTTTTTCTCTAAACATTTTTTTGCGAATGGCGGGCACGATAACTCAAAAACTAATAACCCAATGATTTCAAATTTTTACACGTTTCTCTGTGAGTGTATAGCTATCGTATGAACTAGGATAACGCCAATCGGTGAAGATCTTCCTTATTTTTTAAGTTGGTTTTTGGTAAAAAATCGGCGATTTTCCAAAAATATTTTTTCAAAGGTCCGCCATTTTGTTAATTTTAGAGCGAAGTCAATAATCCTAGTTCATACGAGAGCCAGACATGTACTCTTTCTAACACCGTTGGAATTTTCGGATTCCGATGTTCCAGTGAGGAGTTATCATGCCCGCCATCAAAAATAAGGACTTTTCTTTGATCACAAAAAACAACAACAAAACAACAACAAAATTTTTTTGTAAATTATTTTTCTTCCTCTTTAAATCTTCAAATATATATGTGCAAAGTTACAAACCCTAACAAGCATTGGTATTCATTTACCAGCCCATTTAAAATCTTAAAAATAAAAAATCGAGAATGGGGGGGGTTCCCTTAAATCGAATATAATTATTAATAGAAAAGACTTGTGAAATGATGACACGACAAATCACAATTTTCCTTTGATTTTGTTTTTCACACAAATACATACCCACAAATCGCTAACAATCGTTCTTTTATAATGGTTCTGATGAGAGTTGTTGTAACCTTGACATAGACGTCTACGATTGCACACACGTGCATGTATACATACATTATGGCCACTGTAAATATATTCATACACACACACACACACTCTAAATGTATATGTATGTGAATATCATATAAGATGACATATTTATAAACGAATGGTCGTGGTGTGATTGTGTTGGTGTTTTTAGTTCACTTGGCAATTTAGCCTCAAGGAATTAAAGTGGCAGTATAAAAAAAAATGTGCTATTATTTTCTTTTCCGTTTTGCACGTTGTCCGTACGTCAAAAAATAATTGCATGGTTACAGGATATTAATAAAAAATGACGATTTCATTTTACTCTTTTTGTACTCTTTGCGATTAAATGACAGTTGGTTGTTGTGATATTGTAAAATATTTAAATATTTAAAAAATGATTTCCTTTTTTTACATGAAGACCATCAATGCAAATATTGTAGGAAACCACTTTCCCTCTTCACCTGAAATTGGAGTGCCCACATTTCTATAGATTAATTAATGCTTTAATAGCTAATTAAACACTTAAACAATTTACATATTTATTTTTAATTGAGATTATTTCATTTCTCGTACAAAAAACACAATTGCCACTCGAATAATAAAATATTTTCGGAGAACTCATTAAGTTGTGGTGTTGTAATTTCAACAATTATAACACGCACATACCTAAATATACGTAAGTATATGAACTACGAAAGTATGAGTTATTAACATATGACGCATACGCCACATATATTCAGCAGGATCGTCATTATTGTGTACATGGGAATATGAAATGATTTAATTCAATTACTGGAAATATTTGTTACAAAGTATAAAATTCGTATAGAATGTGATTTCAATAGAAATTATTTGCAAAGGTATTATGTGGATATCTAGATTTGTGAATTTTCAAACAAGTATTATTTGTTGAGAAGATAAACGTTATTTGAACACCCTACACAACTATGTTGTAAGGGTATTGTAAATTTGTGTGGCCCCACGAGTTTGTAGTGCCAAGAAATATTGGGTGGCGTAGGGGATGATAGATACCAAGCCACGGCTCTGATTGGCTTTAACATGGCGAAGTCCAGGCTTATCTTGGTCCATCTATCATCTCAATTGTGGACACTGACCTCCCCGCGGTGCCATGGATATAATGGATCGAACATTGCAAGCGGTAACAGCCACCTTTGAACAAATTGAAAAGGAGTCTTCCAAAGTAGGTCTGGCAGTAAACGGCGAGAAGAGCAAGCTGATGGTATCAACGCGCAATACATCCAGTAGACTCGGACCAACTGTGGAACTTGAGAACTACAGCTTCGAGGTAGTCAAAGGCTTTATATACCTTGGTTTCGCTATAAATAAAACGAAAGACATCAGTTTCGAAATTCAGAGAAAGATTGTGATGGCCAACAGATGCTACTATGGTCAAAGTAAGAAGTTTAGAACCAAGGCCACGTCCCGCCAGACCAAACTCACACTTTACAAGACGCTGATACTATTATATGGATCTGATACTATTATATGGATCTGAAGCATGGGTACTTGCGCAAGCAGATGAGGCAGCTCTTGGGGTGTTTGCAAGAAAAATTCTCCGAAAGATCTACGGGCCGATCTGCGTCGACGGTGTATATCGGCGTCAAATGAACCACGAGCTCTACAATTTATACGCGGACATCGACATAGTCAGTCGTATTGAGCTGCAGCGACTACGGTGGCTAGGCCATGTTGTGCGGATGAATGAGAATGCCCCAGCTCAAAACATATATAAAAACGAGCCTACTGATGATTTCCGTAGAAGGGGAACACCACGAATTAGATGGAAAGACCAAATAGAAAACAACAAATTGGAACGTGATCTTCCAAATTGGTGGCTGGGTTTAGGCCATTAATAATTATGATATAGTGAACATTTTTAAATATTTTTTCTAGAAACCAACATAGGCGTGAATTTTAAAAAATATTTTTTCAAATTCCGACATAGTTGTGGATTATTCACACTCCAATATATGCGTGGATTTTTAATATTTTTCCATAAACCGACGGTTTGGACCAATCCTTTGCTATATCCAGACGCAACAGTTGTTGTAAAAATGTTATTAAACTCAAAAATATTCCTAAAAATTCTTAAAAATAGTTTTGAAAAATCCCCGCTTGAAACACTAATCGTCTATTTAAAAAAATGCTGACTCTGTTATAATTTCAACATATTTAAAAAATCAACTGCGGTTTGGATATTTTTCCTTACATGAACCTATGGAAAATACTTTTTGACGTACTATATAGGTGTTTACGTGAAGAGAAAAACATTTTGAAGGACGTTTAGAGATACAAGCACGGATTTAAAATTTTTATTTCTTAAACATATTTTTCCCTGATTTCATATTTTAATAAGGGATTGATATATTAGAAATTGCGACAATGTTCATATTGGGAATGAAAGAGTTTGGAGAGAATCTGAATATGGGAAATTACAAAAACCTTTTAAATTCCTTGAAGCTGAGGTTTGCAAGGTTATAACTCGCGAAATATGAACATATTGCTTATAATTTAAATTCATTTCTATAAAATGAAATGTTCTTGTCAAAATCTCAAAATCAAAATATTGGTAATAAATAATAAGTTGCGTGGAAGCTGTGATGTAAAAACATGGGTGGAAATGTGTTGAAGCCAACGAGTTTTTTTGTGTTCGTTCCTGATTTGTGGCTAAACTACACAACGCACGCACGTGTGATCAGTGACTAAGTTGCAGAATACCCCATGGACAATATGGTTCTAATGTATGATTTTTCGATATAGTCACTACATCCACCCAAAAAGGATGCTGACATTTTGAAGCCGGATTTTCGGTGTTTTTTTTTTTAATTTTTCTTATAATTAGGACTCGCATCCAGATAATGGACTAAACTAATTATAGGATTGTAGAACTCGTGATTTTGCTTCGTTTAGTGTATATCTCATGAATGTGCTCACCATAGCTTCTTTGCAATTGGGTTCCAAAAAAGAAAATTTGGTGCGTAAATTTTTATAAAAAAAATATTTTTTGAGTCTAAAATTAAGAAATTCCATTCAAATTTCTTGGAACCCCGCGTGATTTTAGTTTTTTTTACGTGCCGGATCTAATGAGTCCATCCATGTTCAATTCCACCCAATAAAACGGCGGATATAGGTACCTTAAATGCGGGAAATACTGCAATTGATTTCACATACATTCATTCTTGTGTTATTATAATCGCGAATCTGTGTGAAAATAGGTCAAAAATATATCGATACGCGAATAATATGCGTATGTTATCCAAAATCGATTGAGGAGGCACTTCCGCGGTTCTTAACCGATCCTTTTAAAATAGGTGTATTTGGTGTATTTTCATAGGAGATTACTGAAATCGGATGCGCATAAAAATCGTATACACGTTGCGTGATTTTTAGCCACTTTTACGGTTTTTTCATAGTAAAGTGCATCGAGCGGCACACTTTGACTGCTAAATTAAACATCGAAAAATTCATAATTATTGAAAGACATTGATTCGGTGTATACGAAAACCGCATGCGCATCAACTGATTTCAATTAATATGTGAATTGCATGCTTTGCAATATTGATCATATTTATGTATTGTAACTGTAATATATTTAGTCATTTTTACAGTCGAAACTGTTATCAGATGAATATACCGATATTTAACAATCATCTAAAAGAATTTGAAGAAAAAAGCGTCGCATACTTTAGAAGATTAAGGCAAAATCGTATTCCCTTAACCATACTAAAAAAATAGGGGATATTTTTAACTAAATAATCTGTTTAAATATAATGACACTAGCATATACCCGCTACTTCGTTAGCGAATGTGAAAAGAATTTATAACCCAATACCGACCATTATGAAGACATTTTAGAACCATTTAGTACCTATGTTCCAAATGGTACCAAATCCAAATTTGGTACTATTTAGTACACATTAGTACGAATTTCCAAAACTTTCCACATAGCTCAATCTTACATTCCAACAAAGATCCTAACTCCAAATTTCAGGATCCCAGCACTATCCATTCACCTAAAATTTAAATTGTACCAAATTTAGTACAATTTAGTACCCATTGGTATAAATTTCTAGAACTATATCCATACCGCAATCCTACACTCCAACAGTAACCTTTTTTTCTCCAAATTTTAGGGTTTCCAGCTCTATTGGTCCACCAAAAATTTAAATTGAACCAAATTTAGTACACATTAGCACGAATTTCCAAAACTTTCCACAAATCCCAATCCTACACCCCAACAGTGATCCGAACGTTAATTTTCAAAATTCCAGCTCAATCGGTTGACCCAAATCCGCGTTTGGTACTATTTAGTACAAATTTCAAAAAACTTCATACATCGGTTCACCCAAAATATTAATTGTAGAAAATTTAGTTCACATTAGTAGGAATTTCCAAAACTTACAAAATATCTCAATTGTACCGCAACAACGTCCCTAACTCCAAATGTAAAGATTCCAGCTCTATCGGTTCACCCAAATCCAAATTTGGTACCATATACGCATTGGTACGAATTTTCAAAATTCCCTATATATCATAATCCAATGATCATAACTCCAAATTTCAGGATCCCAGCTCCATTGGTTCAACCAAATCCAAATTGTACCAATTATAGTATGATTTAGTACTTTTCGTACACATAAGTAAAAAAATTCCAAAACTACGTACATATTCTAATCCTACTCTCCGGTGGTAATTTTAATTTTAAATTTCAGGATTCCAGCTCCATTTATACCTGCAATTTAAATAGTACCATATAGTACTTTCCGTATACATGAGTATACGATTTCAAAAACACACCCTTATATCGACCCAACTTCTCAACCTCAATTCGCATTCCAAATTTCAAGTTTTTAGCACAATCCATTCGCAGGCTACCAAATTGTACCACATTTAGTACATTTTAGTACTTTTCGTATACTTCAAGTGCAAAACCCCTTTGCTACATCTCTTTTACACTCCATCAATGACCCTCAATCCAAATTTCAAAGTTCGTCAAAGTTCAATGACCCTCAATCCAAATTACAAAGTTCCGTTTGCCAAATACAAATGGTATCACATTTAGTACTTTTCATAACGTTTTAGTACGATTTTCCAAAAACCCAGCCTTATCTGTAATTTTTGGACAACAGTGACCCTCACCCAAAATTTCAAAATTCTAGCTTCAGCCGTTTCGTCTGGGCGTTGATGAATCGTTAAGTCAGACAGTCAGTCAGTTCGTCAATCACTTTACTCTTTTATTAGTATAGATAATTAACAAAAATTATAGCAATTTTATATGATAGTCAAAAAAACTATTTTTATATACCTCGCACTTCCTCTGTAGTTGTGTCACTATATAAATAGCTTGTCCATTTACGAGAACGTCTACTATCGTTTACACAATTTATGTAATATCATTGTATGCCTTAAAATATTTCAAGAATACACCACCCACTTAACGCTTGACCGCCACCCAGTGGTTTCAATGAAAATGTATTGTGCTTTCCGTCATTTCAATAATTTATGGAATCTAAAGTGTTGCTCATTTTGTTGTAATCGTGAGGCAATTGAACACCTTTAGGATTGCGGGGGAAATGTTTTTTTGTTCGTTTGTTTATTTTCTTTTATCGTGTGTCTGTATTTTGGGTATCAAAGCGGCACAATAAAATTTGTTTCTATAAAAAAAAATAAATAAAAAGTTGTACATATTTACAGTACAGTGTGGCAAAAAAGTATGCGTTATCGAAGCTAATATTAAGAAAGATTAATAAAAAATATATATTTCTTATGATAGAAATATTATATATAAATAAAATATAAGAGCGTTAATTGCTCGTTCCGAAAACATAATTTACCTACTCTTAAACGTTGGTTAATGGTGAAAGTATGGAATTCATTCCCCAGCAAAGTGGGATTTAGATCGACTATTTTAAACTAAAAAAAAAAAAAAATACACCAGGATCCCAAATTATACACTAATTTAAAAAATTTAACATTTTTCAGTATCGAAAATTTTGTAGAATTTGATTATTTTTAAATATATTTAATATCAGTAATTTTTATTGAATACTGTGTGCATTGGAAAATTATTGACTGTCGCCATCATCATAAATTTGTTCCAATTACTAAAAGAAAAAAAAAACTAATCATGTACACGTTCGGACATTAATCGTATCAGTCGGATGAAAATTTATTTTAATTGGGTATGT
The DNA here is from genome assembly GCF_032173495.1 of Musca vetustissima. NCBI lineage: Eukaryota > Metazoa > Arthropoda > Insecta > Diptera > Muscidae > Musca > Musca vetustissima. The sequence goes on from NW_026872593.1 coordinate 27,441, forward strand.
TAAATAAAACCAGTGAGAGGAGCAGTATAGTCGGACGTGGCTGATCATACGATACCCTACACAATTACCACGGAACTATAAGTACAGTCCTTCTAATTACTTGTCCATATTCCCTTCACCGTTGGTTGTGTGGTGATGTTCGGCTTATAATTGCTACCTATAGATTTTGGGCTCTTGAAGAATGACATGACATTGACTACATATAACAAAGTTCCGATCCATTTTCGGTATTTTCAAAATGATCGCGTTGCTTCAAAAACCCTCTATGAGATCAACAATACGCAGTTTTGAAGGCGGGCTAAAACCAAAATGGTAATCCGTCGTCTTGGCATTCAACGAATTCTTTTTATTATCACACATAAAGAAAAAAGTGCACGACAAACGATTTGTATGGTGAATGCTATCAAAATAATTACTTTCCATTTAACCACTCTTTTTAAAATAACTTGATCATTTGACATTATTACCTATTAAAATTTGATTTCGATTTGCTCATTATACCCTTCACCACACTATGGTACAGGGTATTATGGCTCTGTGCATATGTTTGTAACAGACAAAAGGAAACGAGATAGAAAGATGGTTCCTTTTGAAAATATGCACTTTCTGAGTCGATTTACGCGTCCGTCCGTCCGTCTGCCCATGTTAAATTGTAAACAAAGTACACGTCGCATTTATGATCCGAATTGGATGAAATTTGGCATAGGTCACTTATTTGGTCCAAGGACGAACCCTATTGAAATTGAGAAAAATCGGTTCAGATTTAGATATAGCTCCCATATATATTTTCGTCCGATTTATTGTAAATGGTGTACCAAAGTCCCTATATATCTTTCGATTTGCACGAAATTTGGTACAGCGTACTGAATCCGGTCTAGAATGATGTGTGTTAAGTTTACTGAAAATCGGACCAGATTTAGATATAGCTCCCATATATATTTTCGTCCGATTTAATGTAAATGGTGTACCAAAGTCCCTATATATCTTTCGATTTGCACGAAATTTGGCACAGCGTACTGATTCAGGTCTAGAATGTTGTGTGTTAAGTTTACTGAAAATCGGTCCAGATTTAGATATAGCTCCCATATATATTTTCGTCCGATTTAATGTAAATGGTGTATCAAAGTCAATATATATATTTCGATTTGCACGGCATAGCTTAATGAATTAGGTCTAGAATGATGTGTGTTAAGTGTCGTGAAAATCGGTTCAGATTTAGATATAGCTCCTATATATCTTTAATATAAGTTAATCTCTGGCAAGTCTCATTGAAATCGGTTCACAATGACATGTTTAGGGATCCATTTTCGTGTATGGCCCTTCAACGTCTGTTAGGATTCATCTGTTGAATATACCCAAAGTGGTGAAGGATATCATATAGTCGGCCCCGTCCGACTTTACTACTTTCCTTACTTGTTTACTTCTGCACTCGCACCGTCAAAAGAAATCGAAATATATGTACGATACGCATGTATGTGCACTGTGAAATGCCAAAGTAATCATACCCCGTTCACCGAAATGACACTTTCAATTTGTATCATGACGAATGAAAGTAAAAAAACACACACACACATTCATGACCCTCAGGTCAATTAAAAATGATTGGCGCATTGGGAATTTCTCTGCAGCGAATTTTTTCATTGAGGCTAGTCATTTCTTTTGAAGGAAACCTGAAAAACACTATGGTAATGAAGGGTGACGGGGAATAGGAGATTTTTCTTTATCATGTAAACAAATTGTAATGACGATACTCAGTAATAACTAAACAACTTGTATATTCTGCTTTGTGAAATGTTTATTTATCAATCAATGCAAATTAGTTTTTGGATTTCTTTCATATTACGGCAATACGAGAATCTGAATAGTTGCTGTAATGAAGTGATTTTAATAAACAAATAATTTGGTTATTATTATTTTAGATATTCATAGCTGTCATATACACGTGTGTATTTTCCATCGATTTCATGCAAATGGCTCAACTTCTGCACAAATGATCGTAAATGTTGCAGAATAACGTGATCAGTCGTGTAAGTCGTTATTAAGCCCGGTTGGGAAAATCTTGTTAAATCCTTTTTAAAATGACTTAAGTCGGTGGGAGCCTTATATGGTGGCTATGCCCAGACAAGGATCCCCATATAAAGGGGGTAACTTTCAAGCAATTTTTCAAACATATTGGGCAGTATCTCAGCCATATCTTGACGAATGTTGACTTTTAAGTCCTCAAGAGAGAAGTTTATCTGCATAAAAACGTTCTTTTGCGTAGTCCCACAAAAAAATCGAATGGTGTAAAATCATATGATCTTGATAACGCCACGATGAGAAATTACGCGCCTAGGAAAAAGTTTCTTGCTATAAAGCCTTCTTCACTCGAACTATGTGGCAGCGTCTTGTGAAATCATATATTCTTCATGTCGTATTCTTCAATAGCAGACATGAAAAGGTGGTTATCATATGACCATAACGCTCCGAATTGACGGTGACAGTCGTTACATCGTCGTTTTTGAAGAAGTAAGTTTCAATCATTCCTGCAGACTAAAGAGCAAACCAAACAGTGAATTTTTCTCGATGTAATAGCCTCCTTTTAATTGCTTAAGGGGTTTCAAAACCCAAAAAATTACTAGTTTGTTCATTAACATCGCACCTGGTCAGAAATGTTCTTCATCGCTGGAGAACATTTTGGTCGAAAAACTGTCGTTCAACGCCTGTTGTTCAAGCACCTATTCCGCGTATCTGTGACATTGTGAATGGTCATTTGGTTTCTGTTTTTTCATAACCTGGACTTTATATAGATATATATCTGAATGCAAACTACACCATAATGTGTACAATATTTGTCACCGCTCCAGTATCTTCAAATTTCTTCAGAATGTTGACAATTGCTTGTGTATGTTAATTTAAATCACATCTTATAGCACGATATGTGGCTGTGGCAAACTCACCATTTTTATACCCTCAGCCTTATGGCACTTTGATACGGCAAAAATGTGGCTAATCGACATATTGGTTTTAGGCACCATGTTTCTTGGACCAATTCCGTTTCAGACAATTTAGAGTCGTTTTACAAATGTTAGTCAGTCTGGCCGGATGATGCGCATAATAACACTCAAAGGCAGTAACCGTTTCATCCACTTATTCTGGTACCTACCCCACAAAATGGTCAACATTTCATGGGAGTGGAACTTATAGGTCCCCTCCTTCTGGTACCTGCCCCACTAAATGTCAATCAAGATAATAAAATATCTGATTTGATCCAAATTTTGCAAATCGCAATATTTTCGATTGACCTATAGACTTCATCCTTCGACATTTATATCACCTGTAGGGAAAGTAGTAAAGTCGGACGGTCCGACTATATGATGCCTTTCATCACTAAACGGAGCTATGTAATTCTATGCTCAATTTTGTACGTTGTGCAAAATTTGATGTCAATCTGACTAACATAAGGAATTTGATGCCCAGTTTACTTAAATCGGGCTAAAATATAAATGGAAGCTATATCCAAATATGAACCGATTTCAACGAAACTTCTCACAGGTTAGGTTATACTAATTTCAGTACGTTTTGTTCCTATCAGCCATATATTGGTTCCTTGGTGCGTCAATTACTTAAAATCAATTTACAATATTAGGGAGCTATATCTAAATCTCAACAGATTTTCACGAAACTTGGCAGACATAAATCTAGGCTCAATTCAGTACGTTATGCCAACTTTCGTGCAAATCGAAAGATATATAGAGACTTTGGTGCACCATTTACATTAAATCGGACGAAAATATGTATGGGAGCTATATCTTAATCTGGACCGATTTTCACGAAACTTAGCAGACATCGCTCTAGGCTCAATTCAGTACGTCATGCCAAATGTCGTGCAAATCGAAAGATATATAGAGACTTTGGTGCACCATTTACATTAAATCGGACGAAAATATATATGGGAGCTATATCTAAATCTGGACCGATTTTCACGAAACATGGCAGACATCACTCTAGGCTCTATTCAGTACGTTATGCCAAATTTCGTGCAAATCGAAAGATATTTAGGGACTTTGGTGCACCATTTACATTAAATCGGACGAAAATATATATGGGAGCTACATCTAAATCTGAAGCGATTTTCACGAAAGTTAGCACACATCATTCTAGGCTTAATTCAGTACGCTGTGCCAAATTTCGTGCAAATTGAAAGATATTTAGGGACTTTGGAGCACCAATTGCCTTAAATCGGACGAAAATATATATGGGAGCTATATCTAAATCTGAACCGATTTTTCCCAATTTCAATAGGGTTCGTCCTTGGGCCAAATAAGTGACATATGCCAAATTTCATCCAATTCGGATCATAAATGCGACCTGTACTTTGTTTACAATTTAACATGGACAGACAGACGGACGGACATGCATAAATCGACTTAAAAAGTGATTCTATGTATATTCTCAAAAGGAACCATGTGTCTATCTCGATTCCTTTTGCCTGTTACAAACATATGCACAAAGACATAATACCCTGTATCACAGTGTGGTGAAGGGTATAATAAGATGGAGTCTATAGATCAACCTCTTCAAAGACGAGCAACTCTTTGATAAAAAACATATACCTTATCTGAAGCGAATAATAAAACATGTGTTTTATTCTGTATACCTTCGCAGACCATATCCTGAAGGTATATATCTGTTGGCAACACCGACTGACACTTTTTACTTGTTGTAGTAGGTTTGATCATTTTATGCGTTGTGAGATATTACTTCTGAAACCACGAAATGGATAACCCTTTACTTTAAAATCTCTTCACACCGTAGACCCATTGCAATGTTGACACTCTCTTTTTGCGGAAATTTCTGAAAGCCTTACTAGGCAGTAAATTCAAAACAAGAAAATCTTTTGTTTTCAGTCGACTAATTACTTCAAATCCTATGCATGTCACATTTCACATGCATGTATTTATGTATGTGAGCATGACTGAGCCTGCAAAGTAATCCTTCAATACCTTACACAAAACGCAGGCTAAAAGTATACCTCAATGTTTGCCTCTCTTTGTTTGTCTCAAATTTGTTTGAGGCAATAATTTAAAGCTTGCCTGCAAAGAGTAAAACGCCCACCCGCATACGAAACATAAACAAAACACACATTTTTGTTATTATATGTAAGTAAGTATGTATGAGTGTTAGAATGGCTAGCTTTGTTGGTTGTTTGCTTTTTGAAGCGTCTACAACATCAGACAAGAGCAAAAAGAAAACAAAAACAAAAGAAAACTGAAAAAGCTTCACTTTTTTATAAAAGAAAATTCAAAGAAGCAAAAAAAATCAAAACAAAAGCCAAACAAACAATGCGGCAGTCTACACGGATGGATGGATGGGATCGATAGATGAAAGAATACTTGGTAGGTTCAATGGATGGATGGATGGACGGACGAATAGATGGATAAACTTTAAGACTTACCTCATAACCTTTGATTTTGTAGATTTGTTCACTGCGAACCAAATAGACCAGAGCCAGGGGTAGGAATGCAATTGCCGTGAAAACCAGAAAATAACGCCGTATGGCGCGCCAGTATGTCTTGTTCAGTCGCATTGATGAAATGTCTGCGGAATATGAATGCACACGCCCGCCCACTTCACTACAATTCACTTAGATATGGCACGAACTTCGGCCAGTGCCTTCAAGCGGAATACTCGGAGCTGTGGTGGGACTTTTAAAATGCAACGTTTGTTTGCAATGCAATTCAATACGACCACGTATACGCACGTTTGTACTTCTTCTTCTTCGTGAACACTTGCAGTTCTTCAACAGCTACTCCAGGGGGGAATGGGGTGTGTGTGTATATGTTGGGGATTTTCAAAGTGGATTTTGTTTGTATGTATAATTTTTAACACCTTGATTCCTTTTTCACACCAGACGCACACGTTTCAATATTTTTTTGCATATAAATATAGAAACATGCATACATATGTATGTATGCACCTGTGTGTGTTTGTTTCTATTTCTATATGAGTGTGAATGTTTTCCTAAGTACTTTTATATAATTTTTTTCTACTTTGCAATTTGTTTTTTAGCTTTTTTTATTGTAGTTGTTGTTGTTTATTTTTATTTTACACTCTAGACACAATAACATGCCGGGCCGCTTCGACTGCTACTGCTGGACGGACAAAATGTACAAAGCGAACGATTAATTAACGTTGAGAGATTAAAAAGATTTTGTGTTTGTTGTTATTGTTCTTGTTGTTGCCGTTTTCTTTTTAGCACAACTTGAATTCACAGATTTGCTTTAATTGTTGTTTTTGTTTTTTTATTATTTTTATATTGAGACTGCACTAAAAGCGAAGAAAAATTGCAATTAAACTTAAATATCACTTAGCCGAATTGCCATTTTGAGATAATTCTATTCATTAATTTGCACTTATTTTTAATATCTATGTTTTTTTCGAAAATTAGCTGCAAAAACGACATTGAGTTTGGCCGGATCGACTTTGTTATAAAAAAATTGTATGATATCATATATTTTTGTGCAAGGGGATTTGGAAAACATAACTTCAATGAAAAACCAGTAAGGAAAGTAGTAAAGTCGGACGGGGCCGACTATATGATACCCTTCACCACTATGGGTATAATAAACAGGACTATTAGCATGAAATTGGATGAAATAAAATATGTGATATTTATCTAAATGTGAATCTACCTTGATCTATCCATAAAGTATGTACGTTATGCCAAATTTCGTGCAAATCGAAAGATATATAGGAACTTTGGGGCACCATTTACATGAAATCGGACGAAACTTTATATGGGAGATATATCTAAATCAGGACAGATTTTCATGAAATTTGGCAGACATCATTCTAGGCTCAATTAAGTACGTTATGCCAAATTTCGTGCAAATCGAATGATATATAGGGACTTTGGTGCACCATTTACATGAAATCGGACGAAACTTTATATGGGAGATATATCTAAATCAGGACCGATTTTCATGAAACTTGGCAGACATCACTCTAGGCTTAATTCAGTACGTTATGCCAAATTTCGTGCAAATCGAATGATATATAGGGACTTTGGTGCACCATTTACATGAAATCGGACGAAACTTTATATGGGAGATATATCTAAATCAGGACCGATTTTCATGAAACTTGGCAGACATCACTCTAGGCTTAATTCAGTACGTTATGCCAAATTTCGTGCAAATCGAATGATATATAGGGACTTTGGTGCACCATTTACATGAAATCGGACGAAACTATATATAGAGCTATATCTAAATCTGGACCGATTTTCTCGAAAGTTGGCAGACATCATTCTAGGCTCAGTTCAGTACGTTATGCCAAATTTCGTGCAAATCGAAAGATATATAGGGACTTTGGGGCACCATTTACATGAAATCGGACGAAACTATATATGGGAGCTATATCTAAATCTGGACCGATTTTCACGAAACTTGGCAGACATCATTCTAGACCTAAATGATTAGGCTGTACCAAATTTCGTGCAAATCGAAAGATATATAGGGACCGTTTACATTAAATCGGTTAAATATATATATGGGAGCTATATCTAAATCTGAACCGATTTTTCCCAATTTCAATAGGGTTCGTCCTTGGGCCGAATAAGTGACCTATGCCAAATTTCATCCAATTCGGATCATAAATGCGACCTGTACTTTGTTTACAATTTAACAGACAGACGGACATGCGTAAATCGACTTAGAAAGTGATTCTATGCATATTGTCAAAAGGAATCATGGGTCTATCTCTATTATTTTTGCCTGTTACAAACATATGCACAAAGACATAATACCCTGTACCACAGTGTGGTGAGGGGTATAATTACAGAATGTCTAAAATTAGGCGGCACCATTAAGTTGAGTTTAATTCACAATGCTATTCGAGGTCTAGCATGTTTCCAAAAATATATAGCCACATTGGCCTCTCCTAATCTTCAAAATATTTCAAATTATGCAGGGCATTCAAAATATCAATGTGAGATGAAAAACTACAACCAACTTCAGGCTGCTGTCATTTCTGAACCTCTCGTGCGACAGCTGTTAAAATTATTCGGGTGACAGCTCATTATTGTTTACAAGCGTACAGAAGCATTTTGATGAGAATTTTCCAGAAAAAAAGTTATTAGTGATGGAATCCAAGCGTCATAGTGTGATTTTTTTATATTTGGCTGGAAAATCACTCCAGCATTTAAATGTGAAAAAATCTTTTGTGTCTCGTACCATCGCTCATTGCCGTGATACTGGTAGCATAGCCCGACGGCAAGGAAGTGGACGGAAGAAAACAGCAACATGAGCAGAAATGGTTCGAAAAGTAATGAGTCGACTTGATCGAAACCTACGTCGTAGTGCCGAAAAATGGCTCGTGAGATAACCATATCGCAATATTCCATTCGGCAAATATTGAAGAATGAGCCCAGAAGAATTTACAAAGCAACATAAAGAAAATCGACTCCAAAACTCCTTGTACATTAGAACTTTTTTACCGGGTTAACCTACTTTATGAGGATTTATTTGGCATATATGCAAAGGAAATGACAATTGAAACCCACTGGGTTAACGAAATCTGGTTAAATGTAAACGCACTAAAAAGATCTAAAGAGTTTTTTCGCTTTGCCGAAAGTGGTGAACTGCCGAATTTGGTTTTCTTCGATGAGAAAACATTCGTTATCCAGCAGTTTATAAACAAACAAAATTATCGTGTTTACTTGCCAAGGAGGTCAGCTGAAAATGTGCACCTTTGGCCGCCATAACAGCCGATGGACGCTCTCCGCTCGTATTCATCAAACGATTATCGCGAAAATATTCAGGAGGGTGAATTAAAGCCTTGGGCATGCAAACATTTTGGCCGCAGACCTTGGACATTCCAACAGGACAACAGTACGCCCCATCCAAGAATGGTTACAAAATGAGGTTCCTCGTTTCATTTCTAGCGCACAATGGCCACCAAAATCTCCGGATACCACTCCGGTGGTCTATTGTGTCTGAAGTATTTTTTAAAGCAAAATACCGAAGTGTCGATCACCTCAAGTAAGCGCTTCGCCGGGAATTGGCCAAAATACCGCAGAGCAACATTTGGGCAGCGTCTGATGGTTTTATTGGCCGTTTGAAGGCTGTAATTCGCGCCAAAGGTGACCAATTCGAACAAATCTAAACTAATTCTAAAATTCGATGCTATTTCCGGTATTTTTTTGCCTTCATTCAATAAAATTCAAAACAATTATGGCGTTTTTCTTTTTTTTATTTAACCCTGTATGTGCAAAATTTCAAAACTCTATCCTTAATATTGCGAGCCCTATCGTGATTTCAACAGACGGTAGGACATGCATAAATAAAATACAACCAAGGCGTAATCATGAATTCAAAACAGAAATGGAAACGTAATATAAACATCCATATCAAAAAATATTTAGAAGTCGTAGTGGTTTCAAATACGAAAATGGAATATGTCAGTCCACATTTTGGTATGGAATCAAAATCGCTAAATTTTCGGTATTTTGAAGGTTGCTGTCGCATTTTCACCGCAGGGGCTGAAATTTGACATTCCGATTTTCCACCATAAGTGTTTGCAATTTAGAATTCTAGGTTTTTGGATACTGACATACATCTATGTAGAAAATAATAAATATAGATACATATTTTGTTATAAATCCCATATATTGGTCCAACCCTTTTTTTGGGCATTTTGAAGGGTTTAGCATCATTTTCCCCACCGAAGTGGCTTTAATTTGGAATTTTAGATTTTTGGAAACTGATATATTGCTATGCCGCATATAATCAACTTAAGGGTTATCAATTTCGTGATTGCAAAGTATGAACTGGAAATCGACATCTATTAAATTTTTATTTTGAAAGTCTGCCATTTACGAAAATGGATCACTTAACTACAAAAGCTCGTTTAACTACAAACTACCTTACACCTTCGAAAACAGCGTTGGAACGACTGTCATAGTCCATTTGGAGTGTTATGGTTATATGATAACATACTTTTTTCCTGCTATTGAAGAATACGACTGTTGAATATGTGGTTTCAACAAGGCCACACATGCAACGTGCTTCATAAGTCGATCGAATATGATTTTATAGCAAGAGACCTGTTTTTCCGGCCGTGTAATTTCTCGTGGTGGCGATATAAACTGAACAATATCATGATATTTTTGTGGGACTACGCGAAAATCCGTGTTTATGCAGATAAACCTTCAACTCTGGAGAAAATGAAATGCACAAAAAATGGACAGCACTTTTTTTATGGAGATCCAGATCTGGCATAACCACCATATAAGACTCAATCCGATTTAAGTTATTTCGAATCCACAACTTATTGGGGTGGACCCCAGCCGGGTTTGACAACGTTAACGACTTATACGACTGTAAGTCTATTTTTTCTGATACCACGCCTACTTGACTTGAATTTAATGCAATTCGAGTTCGTTTTTTGAACTTACGTAAAATACAGAGATGAACATAAAAATTAGGTCAGATGAAATGCGATTCCGCCGTGTCGATTTTCAAAATGTTTCTAATAATCCCAGCCTTAGGAAAGGGTATAAACGCTGAGGGCATGATACCAGAAACATGTGTGATCAAAATATCGGGTTTGTACTTCAAGAGTCTTTGGACTAAATCCATTTCAGAAAATATGGAGTCGATTAAGAAATAATAATTATTTTGTTATTTTTTCCTAAAATTAAATATAGTCTAGAGAATATCGGTATACCACATCGGTTACCTCGCCCTCAAAATGATCAAAATTTGTAGTAAAAATGTAGTTAAGTTCGGACGAATGGATAATCCTTCATAATGCCATGACTACCATTAAGTGGCCCACACACGTCAAACATGTGCATTCGATCGGTGTGAATCGAAGCTATGTTTGACGTGTGTGGTACGGTGTTTACACCGATTTGCCGGTGCGCACACCGATCGAAAGAAATTAAATTTTTTTAATTTTTCGTTGGGCGACGCGCACATGTTTGACGTCTGTGGCCTGGTGTGTGGATATTTTCTAATTTGTTGAGAAATTTCGTGGAGTGAGGATCAGCGGACATATGTATTTGGAAGATTTTTTGATGTTTTTACACATATTATACTGTGTGGCAAATAAATATGTTTTTTCCCGGAATAAAATAAAAGTATTTAATATATTTATATTAAATAAAAATATTTCGTCTTTTTCCGTCATCACTATCGCGGTCCATCTTCACGCTTCAAAAATAAATATGAAATGAAGTTTAATGGATCCGTTTGACGTGTGTGGGCTAGGAGCTTCACACCGATCGAACGCACATGTTTGAGGTGTGTGGCCCACTTTACCCCAATCACATATGTCAATTTTCTCTCCATCACAATGCGGATAATTGTTTGCGTTACGTTAGTCATACGCTCCAATGAACTTCAAAACTTTAATTCACATGGCGGCCACAAGTTAGTGAATAGAATCGCCGACACAAAAGGACAAGCCCAACGAACCTCTACCAAAATTGCAATAGAATGTGTGTCATGTCATAATTATAAATGGATATCAGTGGTCGACATTTATGTTAATGGCTAGCACAAATGTGACCGTTATTATAAAACATGCACACTTATTTATTTACATTTATCTATGAACAAAGGAATGTGTTATATATACGCGACATACATACACACACGTTTATTTATTTTAGTTAATTTTTTTTATTTGTTTATAGTCTTAGTTGTATTGAAATATTCGCGTGTCGGCTTTGTTGTTGTTGATATTTACTCTAACAGTAAAACTAGAATGTAATATAAAGTTTCAATTCGTTTCTATGGTCACTGATAAATGTAGATTTATTTGAAATGAAATGAAACATTTTGATGGCCGTAAATATATGTCTGTTCTGTGTTCTACTGTGTAACCAAAAAGTGAATTTGTATTGTTGCTGTTGTTGTTTTTTAGATCATTAGATTGTTATGAATATAGACATTGAGTTGATGACATAATTGTGCATGCTTGATACTTTGGATGGGTATCGTTTTGGCTATGCGTAAAGATTCTTAATGTATCTTATCTTTTATTTGGGGATTAGATACTACCATTCAGATTATGAACCAAAAATATTTATAGTAGTCCTTCATTAAGTATGTCATTATTGAAGTCACAAAGAATATACCCTAACTCTTAATATTTATTACGATAAATACACAATTAAACTTTTGACTTAATAATCCTGATATTTCGAGATTTTATACCCCATGTGTCTTTGGACCAAATCTATTTCACATAATTTAAAGTACATTTATAATAATTCATCCGCCAGTCTGGCTGGTGCGTATGACAACAAAATGTTCAAACATTTTAAGAAAACCACTCATGTATATATCCTGCTAACGGATTATCCTAGGACATGGACCTAAAAACCGGCTAAAACTTCAAAAAATCTAAAATGGGTTGGGCTATGTTAATAGATTAGCCGATATCGGCAATTTTTTACACAGGTGATTATTTCCCTCCAATATCTAGAAATGCTAAATTACAGCCACTTCGGTAGGAAATTTCGGCTAAAACATGCCAAATTACAGCTTTTTTCAGTGGGAAACTGTGAAAATTGGGCGGGAACTTAATATGGGAGCTATGCCAAAATATTGGTCTGTATTAATAATTTCCTACATAGAAATATGTCAACCTGCAAACACGGAATACCTAATTACAGCCACTTTAATGGGAAAATGCTGTTCAAATTGTAAAAATACAGAACATGGGGTGGGACCTATATGGGGGATATTTAAAGATTAAGTCCTACTATATCGAACAGTTTCTACATAGGTGATTATTACCCTTCAAAAACTTCAAATGGCATATTACAGCCGTTTTAGTGAGGAAATTGGTCTAAAACCTTAAAATAGCGAAATTTGGGCGGGATATTTAAATGGGGGCTATGTCCTAACATTAACCCATAATGATAAGTTCCTACGTAAATGTATGTCAGCCTATAAAACTTCGAAATGCCACATTCGGATGGAAAATTCACCTAGAACACCAAAAATATCGAAAATTGCGCGAGACTTTCATATGGGGGTTAAGTGAAAACATGGACTTATTTCGATAATTTTCTACATAAAAATATAGCTGCTTCCAAAAATCGGGAATAGCAAATTAAAGCCACTTTGGTAGGGAAATGCGATTAACCAATGGACCTATATTTATACCTTTCTGTATAGATGTAAGCCAGCCACCAAAAAATCTGGTATGCGAAATTATTGTATTTCTGATTGTGGCAAAAACCCTCAAAATACCGAAAATTCGGCGGGACTTTCACTGATCATTTTTCACATAAAAATATGTCAGCATCCAAAAAACCTAAAATATCTAATTGCAACCACATTGGTGGGTTTACCTAAGTGCACCTAAAATCATCAAAAATTGCCTAAATTGGGCAGTACCCTTGTATGGGAGCTATGACCAAACATTGACCTGTCAACTTCAAAAAAATAAAAAAGGGTATGCTAAATTACAGCACTTTCGATTTAGAACTTTGAACAAAGCCTTAAAAATATCGAAAATAGGCCAGAACCTTTATATACAATAATTTGGATCGATATACCCAAATTGCAATACCAATCATTGTAATAGTAATATCAATGTCAGTGCAAAATTTCAAAGCTATATCTTAAAATTTGCTTTCTCTATTGGAAGTTCAAAAGGCAGACGGACATAGAATTTTATTCTGATCAGAAATATTTGTACTTTATGGGGTCTTCGACACATATTTCGACGTGTGACAAATGTAACACAACACTATAGGTTATACAAATTTGGCAAATATATATATATATATATATATTATTAGGTAGTTTTCCAAGAGATATTTCTTCATAGCTAAAGAAGGCTGAGTACCAGGTTTTTTATGATCAAATTAGCATTTTGTCTACAAAACCCAAATACAGTATTTCAGTCCACAGAGGGCCAGAAGGGGTTCAAAGCAAACATTTACAATACAATAAAAATCTCCAATAGTTTTGGACCACATTGAAACTATTTCCTGCTATTCTCTATACTTCCATCTCTACTTCCTATTTATAAAACTATTTGTCCATGCGTCGATTTTTATTCAACCGCCATTCATGAAAGTTATTATTCTGTGCTCGACTTCATGACCTATTACCGAGAAAAGAATATATTTTCAAATAATTTGTGGAAAAGTTTTTTCTCGGTAAAATGTGATTTAACACCAATTCCCTGGACACTTTACATCACTCCATTACACGACACATTCACAGGAAATGGATAGAATCAATGAACGAATGAATGAATGCAAAGAATTCTAAGGATAAACGTTATCAAGTGTGGTAAAGTAAAAGTAAATACCAATACATGTACATACGTATATTTACATAGAAAAACCACACTCGTACACTCCCACCGACATTCATTGATAAGAGCGAAAACTTATGGTTGAATGAATGATAAAAATGGGAAATTGTTTCGCACAAATGCTATAGGAAATATATAACTGTTGTTATAGGTCACAGTGTGAGTTTATTGATCTTTGGAATGAGATAATGTTTGAAATAGGGGTATTCCAAGAAGTTATTTCAATAAGAATTTTCATGGGATAATATATGTATAGATAAAATTCCTAAATTGAGAGAGAATGCTCTGTTTATAGACATTTTAAGGGTCTTCCTAACCTAATGTAATTAATGAGAATTAAATGTATTAAAAAAATTAATAATTATGAAAATATTTTAGTTGTAAATTTAAAATCATATCGGTTTTGATTCGATTATTCCATGTTTTTTTTTCAAAGAATTGCATAATTGTTATTTTTTTTAACCTACAATTGTAATCATTCGAATTAAAAACTGAATTACAAACACGATAATTCAAAATATTTTAAATATTTATAATCGCAATTGTAATAATTTGAATTCCAAATAAAATATTTCAAAATAAGAATCTTCTAATTAGGAAATTTTCCTTTGTGGGCGAGAGAGGCTATGGGTTCCCAACCCCCTTTACTCTCTCACCCACGAAATACTGAAATGAGGCAATTAAAATTGCCTATTGTAAATCAGGACTCACATAATTAATTACAAAAACAAAAATGATTTGAATTGGATGCCGACATATATACCCTAGACAGATATATTGAACCTTTGTGGTGGAGGTACCAAAATTAAGTAAAATATGACGATAATCAAAGTTTGCATCAAATCGATTACGAATGGATGGACATGCCTAAATCGATTCCAAATTGTTTAAAAAGAATGCCTAATGTAGGACCTTCTATAGGTATTCTATAGAAAAGGCATCTCTAATTTCTCCTATAAAAATAAAACCTTCCTTATTTTTTGTAAACAAAACATCTGAATAATATTTTTATTAGAGTAAAGGCATTCCGAAAAATTTTAGTCAAAATAATTATAAGCAGAGAATCCTCCCAAGGTCTTCTATAGACAGAGGGCGTGGTACACAGAAGAGCTTTGGAAGATTTTCATAGGTAGAAGACACTGCAAAGGTCTTCAACACACAGCGGGCTCTCCAAAGATCTTCTATATACAAAATATTTTTAAAAGCTTTCCTCAGGTTGTCTACAGACAGAGGATGTCATAAAAATGTACATTTTGTCAAAGGATTCTATAAAAATTAGACCTTCTATGGACAGAAGATCTTATATTTTTATCTCTTATTTTAGTCAAATTACCTTCAAACAGGTTCTGTATAGGTCTTATATAGGCAAAGGATCCTCAAAAACGTTTCTAGAGGCCTTCTATAGACAGAAGACCTTTTTTCCATAGAAAGCCAGCCTTTTGAAAGTTGTTGTCTATGATACTCAAAAGATCTACTATAGCTAGGGGACTTTCAAAATTTCTTCTATATACAAAATACCTTCTATAGGTAGAATACCACATAAATCTTTATAGATGGAAGACCTTTATTTTTTATTATTTTAATAGGGTCTTCCCTTGACTGAAGTTATTCTGAAAGTGTTCCATAAACCAAAGACCTTCTCAAAGTTTTCAGAAACGAAAGCACTTCTGAAGATCTCCCTAGAACAAATATTATGGACTTTCATAGGCAGAAAGCCTTCCAAAGAATTTTTCTATAAAAATAAATATTTATAAAGGTCATCTATAAAAATAAGACCTTCGTTAGATCGAAGATCTTGTGGAGTTATTCGATATCTAAAAACCTTTTGAAGACAGAGCTCCCTTTAAAGGTCTTATATAGATATGGATCACCCACTTATAAAAGGTTTTCTAAAAACCTTCCATACACAACAGGTCTATTAAATATCTACATCGATAGAAAATCTCCTAAAAGACCTTAAATAGGCAGAAGATCTACTGTAGGTCCTCAATATACCAAAGTTGTTCTAGAGGTCATGCATACAAAGATTTTATTTAAAAGGTCGTTGGAATACTCTTTATACGCAGAAATCCTTCCAGAGTGTTTTCTATAGGCATCCTCACAGAGGTCCAGTGGGTTTTCTGATATCTAGATGCAAAATTCTAAGGATCATTCATATATAGAAGACCCTCTACATAATTCAATAGAATACAGGTATTTTAAAGGTATATGTACATATATAAAATTGTTAACGGCCTTCCATAGACAGAAGATCTTGGTCCATCTGTAAAAATAATATTTGTATATCCTTCACCACACTGTGGTACAGGATATTATGTCTTTGTGCATAGGTTTGTAACAGGCAAAAGGAAACGACACATGGTTCCTTTTGGGAATATGTATAGAATCACTTTCTAAGTCGATTTATTCATGTCCGTCTGTTCGTCTGTCTGTCTGTCCGTCCATGTTAAATTGTAAACAAAGTACAGGTCGCATTTTTTATCCGATTTTGATGAAATTTGGCACAGCTCATTTATTTGGCCCAAGGACAAATCCTATTGAAATTGGGGGAAATCGGTTCAGATTTACATACAGCTCCCATATATATTTTCGTTCGATTTAAGGTAAATGATGCACCAAAGTCCCTATATATCTTTCGATTTGCACGAAATTTGGCACAGCGTACTGAATTAAGTCTATAGTGATGTGTGCTAAGTTTCGTAAAAATCGGTACAGATTTAGATATAGCTCCCATATATATTTTCGTCCGATTTTAGGTAAATGGTGTACCAAAGTCCCTATATATCTCTCGATATGCACGAAATTTGGCACAGCGTACTGCATTAAGCTAGGCTTAATGTGTGCTAAGTTTCCAGAAAATCGGTTCAGATTTCGATATAGCTCCCACATATATTTTCGTCCGATTTCAGGTAAATGGTGCACCAAAGTACCTATATATCTTTCGATTTGCACGAAATTTGGCACTTCATACTGAATTAAGCCTAGATTGATGTGTGCAAAGTTTCGTGAAAATCGGTTCAGATTTAGATATAGCTCCCACATATATTTTCGTCCGATTTAAGGTAAATGGTAAACCAAACCCAATATATTCTTCGATTTGCACTAAATTTGGCATAACGTACTAAATTGAGTGTAAAATAATGTGGGCTATGTTTTGTGAAAATCAAAAGTTTCGTGAAAATCGGTTCAGATTTATATATAGCCCTTTATATATTTCGTTGGATTTAATGTAAATGTTGCACCAATATATCCGAATATATTTTTCGATTTGCACGAAATTCGGCATAGCGTACCTATTTGAGCCTAGAATTATGTGTGCTGAGTTTCGTGAAGATCGGTTCAAATTTAGATATAGCTCTCACCAAACTCCTAATGTTTGTCCGATTGACACCAAAGTGCGGCATACCGAATAGCGTTTATTAAATTTTCTATAAATCGATTTAATTAAATTTGTCTTATTGTACGCAAACGACTGTAATTCTGCCAAAATGAAATGAAACTTAGCGTAGGTTTCAGAATATATGTACGGATTGTTGTTATTCGATTCACATTTAGATAAAGATCACATACTTGAGATTGTTTAATTTCAATGTTTATTCGAAAAGGCGACGAATTACGATATATATGTAGAAAATACCAAAGTAGTGAAGGGTATTATATAGTCGGCCCAGTCCGACTTTACTACTTTCCTTACTGTTTTTTTTTAAATCACAGGTAAAATATGGCTTAAGGCCCTCTTATAGCAGAAATTCTTCTTTTTTTAGATGGAAACCGTGCTAAAAGCATTCCATAGACAGAAGGTCTTCTCAAGGCCCTCTATATGCAAAACTTCATATAAAGGTCCAAAGGTTTTCCATAGCTCCTCCAAAGGGTTAATATTCAAAAGGCATTCTAAAGATTAACCCTAGAAAAAAAAACCTTCTTAATATCTTCCATAGACAAGAGGTCCTTTAAATGTATACTTAAATAGAACATCCTCTAATAGCCCATCCATAGACCTAATCTTATTGAAGTCTTCAATACACCTAAAGTCTAAAGTCATTTTGTTTAATGAATTTTTTAAAAGACATCCATAGGTAAATGTCATTCTGAAGATCCTGTATAGGCAAACGAACTTCCGAGTTTTACTTCAGTACTTCTGAAACCTTTCATTAATAGCAAGTCCTTCTTAGGCAGCAACCCTTCCAAAGGCTTTAAACATACAGAAGGTCTTCACGAAGAAATAATTTTAAGGGGCATCCACGTTCTGAAGTACTGTCATACATACAAGACTTTGTAGGCAATGAAAATATGTTCCAAGCAGCGAATACCGCCTAAGAATGTTCTAAATAGAAGCAGACTTCCTAGAGGTATTCGATCCATAAAAAAATTCGTCTATAAAAATAATGCCTCTTATTTGAGTGGAATACATTTGTATTGTCTTTATGCATGTACACGGTCTTTATTCTATAAAGAGACCCCTTCTTTATAGAATACCTTTAGATTTCTATCTAACAAATCTTCCGACTGTCTTTAGAAGTCATTCCGTTTCTAAAAGTCTACTCTAGAAGCTATTCTGACTATAAAAAATTGTTTTGGCATATTGTTGGGAATCTGCCCGAAATCGAAATGGACCTCATCGATCTCGATAAATAATTTATCGATGAGGTTCCATCTCCGCAGAAGAAAAAACCTCACTCTTATTCTTGAAGCTTATAAAAAACCGTGGATCGCCTGATCGAATATTTAATTCCATTTTTTAAAACATTGTTTTTAAAACAACAAATAAAAGGACCGACAGTGTCGAATTTTTGAATTGAATTTAAAAGTGTTTAATTTGCAGTCAACAAAGCGTATGTATCGTCTGAATACTCGTCGTGTTGTTGTAGTTGCAAATTTATATTGTTGTCCGTCTGGTTCAACAATAATCTTAGATTCTAAAACTACTCAGTAGATTTAGAATCACTACAAGTCCTTTCAACTGCATCGGAACTTGTACACATATCAATTCCATTTTTCATGAGTTTATTATTTTTATTTACATTTTCCCAAACTCGAATTGAAAAGGAAACACTGTTTAGCTAGAGGGTGGTTGTTTTCCTTGAAATGCCTATAACTCCGGTTTGGGGAAGTGAGTAAGTATGTATGTGTGTGTGTGCCATAGAAATTGTCTCTTCTATTTTTGTTTGGTGGTTTGCGGAAACGAAACGGAGTCAATGTTTTGAACTTTAAGCCAAAAAAAAAAGAAGGAAGAGGACGACGAAAAACTGGGGGAAACAAAATAAACAAATACAACAAAAGTGTAATGTAAGTATCATTGGAATGTGTGTATGTTGTGTGTGTGTTTTTTGTGGAGTTTGCTATAATACAAAGTAATATCGAAAATTGTATAAGGCTGTGGTTATTGATTTTTCTTATTTTTTGAATTTTTGATTTTGTCACACGAAAATAAATTTCTATTCTTTTATAAATATGCACGTTTTATTGCATATGTTTACACATAAGCACATACATACATATGTATTTGGCACATATTTCTTTTTTTGGTTGATATTAATTTTAGCTTTGCTTATTTTTATAAATGAGGAACAATTTATTATTTTTGTTATTCTTTTTTTCTTCTATTGCTGGCACTTTGCTTACATTTTCACCGAATTTTCTAATTTGGCCCTATCATTGGGGTATTTTTTTTTTCTTTTGGAGAAGAAGACCTTCACAATGGCATTTTGTCATATTTTTTCCTTAAACATTGTATTGTTGTTTTAGTTATAGGAGATTATTTTTTCTAATTTTTTGTCACATCTGTATTTTTCTTTTTTGTTTTTTTTTATTTTACAACTATTCTATTTTATTATTATTTTTCACTGACTCGTTCCGTTTTTGTTTTATTTTTTAATTTTTTTCTTTTGTTATTGTGCGTTTTCATCAGCACCTGCCATGTGTTTGGCTTCACGTTTTCACTCGCAATGAATTTTTTTTGGGGAAACATTTTTCATATCAACACGAAACGGAATCTCTCATTTATTGTGTGTTATTGCAGCCAACATACATTTTCCCCAGTAGATTTCAAATATCTGTTGGCTCTCTGGGTTTCTCTCGCATGTGCTATGTTTCTCTTGGCGCTCTTCTATTCTCTGTTTGGGCTCCCCCCATTTCACACAGCCACCCACCCACTCACTCACCTACCCCATAATACGAAGCAATTGTGCAAAAAATAAAGGAGTGGGGCATTGTTTGGCTTTCACTCAGCATAGTGCATGCCATTCGAACCACTTTTAATATTTGTGTGCGTTCTTGTGTGAGTGTTTCAGAATTTTTGTGGTTATTGTTAGTTTTTTTTTCGAAATAACAAATATATTTTAGTGAACAATTTCGTATTCTATGCACAATAGAACAGATATGAACAATACCAGGGTTGCCAATTCTACGGAAAATTAGATTTGTATACCTTCCACTATAATGTGGAAAGAACATAGGACCATATTTCAACACAGCCTTTCCAAACGAAGGGACTGTAATTTAGAAATACGATTTCTTCGCGCAGGAAAAATCTTAATATAGCCCAATTTTCGTAATTTTTTGTGCGCATTTCCTAAAAGTCTTGTTATAGAAGGCTAGAAGGTATTCTCATAAATGAGCAGAAGCTCATCATATAAATGACCAGATTACCACGAAATTATCATATACAAAACCAGAAGGTATTCTTATAGAAGACCAGAAGATAGAAGACCAGAGAGTCTCCTTATAGAAGACCAGAGAGTCTTCTTATAGAATACCAGAAGGTCTTCTTAAAAAAGACCAGAAGATCTTCTTATAGAATACCAGAAGGTCTTCTTATAGAAGACCAGAAGGTCTTCTTATAGAAGACCAGAAGGTCTTCTTAAAGAAGACCAGAAGGTCTTCTTAAAGAAGACCAGAAGGTCTTCTTAAAGAAGACCAGAAGGTCTTCTTATAGAAGACCAGAAGGACTTCTTATAGAAGACCAGAAGGTCTTTTTATAGAAGACCAGAAGGTCTTCTTATAGAAGACCAGAAGGTCTTCTTATAGAAGACCAGAAGGTCTTCTTATAGAAGACCATAAGGTCTTCTTACAGAAGACCAGAAGGTCTTCTTATAGAAGACCAGAAGGTCTCCTTATAGAAGACCAGAAGGTCTTCTTATAGAAGACCATAAGGTCTTCTTATAGAAGAACAGAAGGTCTTCTTATAGAAGACCAGAAGGTCTTCTTATAGAAGACCAGAAGGTCTTCTTATAGAAGACCAGAAGGTCTTCTTATAGAAGACCAGAAGGCCTTCTTATAGAAGATCAGAAGATCTTCTTATAGAAGACCAGAAGGTCTTCTTATAGAAGACCAGAAGGTCTTTTTATAGAAGACCAGAAGGTCTTCTTATAGAAGACCAGAAGGCCTTCTTATAGAAGACCAGAAGGTCTTCTTATAGAAGACCAGAAGGTCTTCTTATAGAAGACCAGAAGATCTTCTTATAGAAGACCAGAAGGTCTTCTTTTAGAAGACCAGAAGGTCTTCATATAGAAGACCAGAAGGCCATCTTATAGAAGACCAGAAGGTCTTCTTATAGAAGACCAGAAGGTCTTCTTATAGAAGACCAGAAGGTCTTCTTATAGAAGACCAGAAGGTCTTCTTATAGAAGACCAGAAGTTCTTCTTATAGAAGACCAGAAAGTCTTATTATGAAAGATCAGTATTTCTTATAAAATGCCGGTTTCATGTTGAATAAAAAAATCTTGCCTCTCTCATGTTGAATAAAAAAATCTTGCCTCTCTCATAGAAGTCCTGCTCTCTATTTGCAAAAAACTCTAGTATGCGATTTTCACAATCCTCCCTAGATACCATTTTTTACCATTAAAGAAATTTTGCAATGCAAGAAAAAGGTGATAATCGATTGGTGCCAATTCCGGATTGTATGGCGGATGTTTTAAAACTTCCCAACTTAGCTCCCGAAGTTTCTGGCGAGTCACTGTAGATGTGTGTGGCCTAGCGTTGTCATGGTGGAACACAAAATAATAGATTACTTTTTCCCCAACCTAATATTTTGATGTTCTTTAACGGATTCTCCAATCGAAGTGAATGTAATTTGACTTCTTCGGAGTAACATTTGCCAACCAAAAAAAAAAAAGCAGGAATTTTGTATTCCGAATTTTTGGTGGACAAAAAACTTCTACATAACTTCAATATAGGTCCAAGTTTTAAAATATAGATGTCCTATACATTTTTCGGTGTGCTGAAGTTTTTAGCCAAGCTGTTCAAGTTGAAAGGTGTAAAGGTAAAAAATTTCTTTGTAACATCATTATAGGTCCATGTTTTGATATATAAAGGCCCAAGTCCATTTTATGGTATCTTGAAGGTCCATGAAGAATTTTTCAAGTTTTTTCCTATTTCTTTATTTTCAGATTATAAAAAACCTCTTCGTTGAACATTTAAGACGGTATATTTTCAGATATATACCCGATCGCTAAAATGTAATCTGTCAATGGAATCATCTTTTGATAGAAGTAGAACTTCAGAAGAAATTCTGTCGATCAAATAATTTTAGAAGTTCTAATGTCTACAGAATTGATCTATATGATATCCTGCCTCCATATGACCTTTAGAATGTCTCTTATCAATACATGCTTTTAAGAAGATATTCTGTATATAGAAAAATATTGTTATAGAGGTATATGGTTATAGAAGGAGTTATCGGTATGTATAAATACATGCAAGTGTCGTTTCCCCAGAAGATATTCGGTATATCAGATATCTTTAGAATGCCTTCGGTCTGTATGGAATCCTTTTAAAATGTATTCAGCATAGAAGGTGTTACACCTATTAAACATAAACATTATAAAGTCTTTTTTTAGAATTTAGAATTTTATGCACACAACACCATTCTACAGAAGACATTTATTAGGTCTGTGGTCTAAAGGAATCCCCCAAAAAAGCATATGTCTATAGAATGCCATTGGAAAGCCTTTTACAAAGTATTCAGTCTAGAAATGACCATTACTTCATCATAAACAAATCATTTTAAAGATCTTCGACGTATTATAATCTCTTAAATATTCTATCTATGGAAGCCCTTTATTACTTCGGCCCAGACCGAATTTTAAGGACTTTCTGTCTATAGACGAATTGGAAAATGTGATATACACTCCAACCACGATGTTTGCTTAAAATCTAGCACTCATTTTTGTATATATATATATATATATATACAAAAACATTAATGATAAATATATCATCTCTTCAAATCAACTCTCTCAGATATATTGCATTTGTGCCCAAGATTAGTTTTATGGTTTTTAAATAACTTAAAAAATATTTACTTGCAATCTTGTTCTATCACATCAATCGTTTCATCACATTTTCACAGACTGAGACAGGTCTAGGGAATACGATGACTGTGTTGTTTTTGTATAAAATTTGGATATATAAACTATGCGTTAGCAGGGATCCGAGTCTATCATGATGCAAACGTAATTTTTAGTGTCCTTTTGTCTTTATCTTTCAAAATTTTAATACGAGTCTATAACACAAAACGACACGAGTTTTACTGATCCTTCCATCGTATTAAAATAATTCGATTACCACAACAACATAATTTCAATAATATTTTAAAATTCCGTTGTAAATGATACCAATCTACGTTTTTTTTTATCAAAAATATACATTTCACTTCTTTTTATTTTAAAACAAGTAAACTTTTCAAAAACTTATTTCTGATAAAAATCGTGTTTGTAATAATTATAATAGTAAATGCTTGATTTCAGGTAACTTCTATTGCTTCGTAGTGCCATATGTATGTCGTCTTTGATCGTTGATTTGTGTTGATTTTAATATTTTAATAACGAATGAACATCGACATCCAATTTCTTACGACCCTCAAGGAATGCTAATTCCATAACAACCAAACATTGTACAACTTCACCGCCAGCTTTGCGTACCAATTCCACAGCAGCACTTAGAGAACCACCGGTGGCCAACAGATCATCAATAATGAGAACTTTTTGTCCAGGTTTAATGGCAGTTTTTTGCATTTCAAAAATGTCCTGAAAAAAGATAGAGGCAATTTTATAAAAAAAATATCAATGTGAATTATAATAAGCAAGGTGTATACATATTTAAGTTTCGGGTGCAACAAGAAGCCAGCCCATTTATAAGTACAGTAGAAATTAATTTATTTTGTACGGAATTGACCATTTGTTCCTTACAACTAATTGAATAGAGTTCTTCTTTAAATACATTTATAATCAAACGTTAACGAAGTTACACAGACCACCAAACTTTAAAAATGTTTCCTCCACAAATATCTCTGGTTTATTATTCAACCTCGCAGGAAAAACATATGCCAACAGCAGTCTTATAATTTAAATCATGTTCAGTTTTATAATTGAAATCAAATGAAAAAGAGATTCCAATCGAAGCTGATACAAACTGCTATCATTATCAATATACTCGTCTTAGATTTCTAGATCTCATCGCATCTCCAAAAACACTCACCGAACCATATTCCAAAGTATATTCCACAGATACACATTCACCCGGCAACTTGCCCTTCTTACGTATGGGTGCACAACCGACTCCCAGTTCAGCGGCTAGCATCAAATTGAAAAGAAAACCACGAGATTCCAAGCCAACGATAATATCAATATTGGGATTGGTCTTACGCACGTGTTCCAGCAGCACTTCTTTTAAATACTGACAAGCTGTGGCATCAGTTAGAGCGCCAAAAATGTCCCTAAGAAAATAAAAAAGTTACGGAAAAACAACAATAACCAAGGGAACATCTTCACAACTTACCGGAAAAGTATGCCCTTTTTTGGGAAATCTGGATAGACACCAATATGTTGATTAATATATTCCAATTTTTGTTCACTGTTCATTGTGCTTATCTGTTGGATGTGCGTGTTTATTGGAAAGGAAAGATGCTGCCGCTCTTTGGGGTTGTTGTCTTCTTAATGATCACTGAGGCCACCAATTCTCACTGATAACACTTCTCAATGTCCAGTCGAAACGATTTGCAGGCGGTATCAGTAAAAAAGTCTCATCTGTTATCATAAAAAGACAACAAAAACAATTAAACATTTTACAGCAAATGGCAACGCTGTAAAACAGCTGTTCTGCTTTACACAGCTGATAAACATATGTTCATGGGAATCAAATGAAATAGCTCGTATTGACAGTTATGTACAGGGATGGCAGTTTTCAATTGTAAACATGAATGTATTGAAAGTACTGTACATATATAATAATGGAATAGAAAAAATTACATTGTTCAGCATAACTACCTGAAAATATGGAAAGTACTGTTTAGACAATTTATGAGAATAATATCAAATACCAACAACACTTTTAGACAATTCTTGCGTTTTTAGAAAACCTCTGTCAATTCGCTTAGATTCTCATACTATTGTTATAAATTATTATGAAATGTTTATCTTTTGTAATTAAATATTATATTTTCAAAAACGGGTTTCAAAGGTCGTTTACATTTAACAGGATTTGGTTAACCCAGTGGGTTTAAATTTTCAATTCCTTTGAATATATGCCAAATAAATCCTCATAAAGTAGGTTAACCCGGTAAAAAGTTATAATGTAAATATTTCAGATGGTATATTCGATATGAAAAATGCCCTTGTCAAATTTCTCAACCTATCTAATTATCTGTAATTGTAATAATAATAGGTATTTAATATTTTTCAGTGAATAAAAACACTTCAGACAATTTACCATGTCTCAGCCTACATATAGGGGTCCTGTTGTTCAGGTTTATGGGTGTACATACGTACGTTTTTCAGTCGTATTGGCTCTAATTTATTATTTTGGGTTCTTATTGAGTCTCAAATCATCTTACGAAAAATTATCAATATATATCCTCGTTTTGGTATGAACTCCATATATGGCATTCCATTATATGTTGACGTTGTTATAACCTTAATTGTGCCCAAATCTACGGGCTTTTCTAAAAAGCCTCTAACTTTCCGAATTTGCAGGAGGACTTTGGAGTATGTCTTTGTTATATATATAAACATTTATTCCCATTCGCTTTTGGCGATCTGTTGATGTTCGACGGAATGATGCCTTGGATTCCTTCTCGATAGCGCGGAAGTTGTCTCGGAGGTGGATCGGACATGTCTAGTCAATAACGCAGTATGTTGCTTGACTAATAGCATATTGGCCTCCTCATGAAGGTGATCGACGCTTGCTTCTAGCTTTCACCTTCTGTTGATGTATTCGGAGGATTTTTGAATTATGGACGGTGGGGATACGTTAACCTTCGATGGAAATTTGACAGTACAGTGGATAATTTAAGATTGAGAAGAAGCGGAAGAATTTGGCGATGGTGGCTACATGGCTGGACATTTGGAAATACATATTGAACAAATTCTCTCCTTCCACTCCTTGCGGTACTCTCTTGTTGATCTTGCGATATTTGAATTAAATTGATTGATTCCGTTGTCAATTTTGCTTGATGCATTATCATCTCGCTTGTTCATTATTTTGTTGGGGTCTCAGATAAGATGCGATTCTGAAATCCCGTTTAGAAACATGGGTCGAGATGTATTTATATTTTCGGCGCGAATCAATAGATAACGAAATGGAAATCCAACAACACGATGTTGTTGACGACACATACATATTTTTTTACATCCGATAATGTGGGTCAAATTTTCATAAAGGAATTCAAAATTATATCACCCAGTATATTGCTACTGCCATGTGATGTAGTCATTATGTAAATTAATTTATATAAAAATTCAAAAATCAAAAACTTTCTAATAAACAAACATACACAGACACACACAAACGCAATATAACAAATTCAAATTTTATTTTCAACAGCGATTCCATAATACTCAAAAGAATTCGTTCTCACACACGTACAGCGGCGAAACAAATTCGATATGACATGGAATTGTGGTTTAAATCGGTTTACGACTGATTCAATTGAAATCAAAAATAATAAAAAAAATTACTTAACAATTTAATAACCTGAGATTGAATAATTCAATTCGTAGAAGTTAAATGGCAACAAAAAAAAAAAAAAAAAAAAAAAACATAACTAACGGCTAACATAGAACAGCAAAAGGTTATGGTGCTACTCCAATTTGGTCATTTCGTTATGTTTTGTGTTTTTGTTGTTCTTTGTGGTTATGGTTTTTTGTTTTGTGTGCCATAAATCGGTTAATTTGTCTTCAAGAACACGACACCACCACATAATAATGATCATGAATTGAAATTGACTGACAGGCTGACTGACTAGTTGATTTTAGCCAAATGCTCTTAGCCATCATGGTGATGTGAGTTGAGATCATAGACAAGAACAGACAAACATTGAAAAGACATTAGCAGAGACAGGTGCTAAACGGCCAAGAAGAATATATAACCGCTCATGACAAAAAAATATCTAGGGAACAATAAACACGATGTGATGCTAGCGGAGTAGCTCATCGGTTTCAATTGGAGAGTCTGGTCTACGGTACGTTGTGAGAGAGGGCATGTGAGAATAAAATGTTTAACTCTCACTAACGAGGTACGGTGTGTAATTTAACGAAAATTGTATGAATTGGGGAAGCTAAACAAAAATAAAAATAACAAGTAAAAAAGCGTTAAGTTCGGCCGGGCCGAACTTTTGATACCCTCCACCATAGAAATACTGACAAATTTTTGAAATGAAAACATAGGGAATATACATATAACTACAATTCTTCCAATCGATTGTTTTAAAAGAAATAGAAAATTCAGCAATTTCAATTCCTAAAATCTCTAAACCCTAAAATGTTGACATATATTATTAACGCATGGTACATGTGTGTAAAATGCTGAAAATACTCCAATTTAGAGGGGAATATTATATATGAGGCATACTAAAGCGGGACCAATATTGACAACATTGTGTAGGAATTAGCAACTAATTGATGTTTTCATTATATAAGGGGTTAGGCCTAATTAAGGGCCGATGTAGCTCAAGTTCCAAGCTAATATTTTAGTTCTGAATCCCAATACCGTCCATCACGCTAAATATTAAATAGGTAGAATGTTTTATATAGGACCTGGTCCTAAATTCGGGTCGATACAGTTCATTCTCAAACCTCACGTTTTAGTTTTTATGTCGATATCCTCCGAGAGAAAAATTATTACAACATATGGCTAAATCGACTAAATCGTTTAAAAATTCCATAATATGAGGGGAATGAACTGAAAATTTCGTTTACCGAATATCCCCCTACTATTGTGGAATACAGCTATATGGGATAACCCCAACACCCGGAAAAAATCAGCTATTTTCAAAATAAAAAAGGGGGTTATAAGGGGACTACCCCTAAAAGTGGGTGAATATTAATAATTTTTGGTTGTGAGATTTGTTACCATATACGACTACAAAATACCAAATTACAGCGAATTCGGTTGAAAACTGTGCTCAAGAACCGCAAAATACCGAAAATTGGAGGGTAACCTTATATGGGGACTACCCGAAAAAATGGACCTATATTTATAATTTTTAGTGGAGAGATTTGCTTCGCAATAAGAACTCAATGTTCCAAATTTCAGTGAATTCGGTTGAAAAACGGACTCAAGAACCCCAAAATACCGAAAATTTGGGTACCCTTATATGAGGGCTACCTGGAAAAATTGACCTATATTTATAATTTTTTGTGGAGAGATTTGCTACCCAATAGGAACTCAAATTACTAAATTACAGTCAATTCGGTAAAAAAATCCGGTCAAAACCCCTCAAAAACTGGAAATTGGGAGGTATCCTTCAATGGGGGCTACCAGAAAAAGTGGACCTATATTTATAATTTTTAGTGGAGACATTTAGTACCCGATAAGAACCCGATGTACAAAATTTCAGCGAATTCGCGCTCAAGAACCCTAAAATACCGAAAATTGGGGGTACCCTTATATGGGGGCTAAACGAAAAAATTGACCTATATTTATAATTTTTAGTATAGAGATTTGCTACCCAATAAGAACTCAAAGTACCGAATTTCAATGAATTCGGTCGAAATATGTGATCAAACCCCCCAAAATACCGCAAAATTGGGGGTACCCTTATATGGGGGCTATCCCAAAATATGGACCTAAATTTATAATTTTTTGTGGAGACATTTAGTACCCAATACGAACCCAATGTAGCAAATTTCAGCGAATTCGGTTGAAAAACGCGCTCAAGAACCCCAAAATACCGAAAATTTTGGGGTACCCTTATATGGGAGCTATGCCTAAACGTGGACCGATATATCCCATCTTCGAACTTGACCTGCCTGCAGACAAAAGACGACTATGTGCAAAATTTTGACGATCTATCTCTATTCGTTTAGACGCTAGAGTGATTACAACAGACGGACAGACAGACGGGCATGCTTAGATCGTCTTAGAATTTTACGCTGATCAATTATATATATTTTATAGGGTCGGAAATGATTATTTCGATGAGTTACAAACGGAAAACCAAAATTAATATACCCTAAATACTATGGTGGAGGGTATAAAAAGCACCCTTATAAATGGTTATACGCGTGGATTTTTTCAGGGTTAAAGCCCTTCATTAAAAAAATTCTAGGTAGGAATATTTTGTGAAGTGTGATTTTTAATATATATTTTCAAGGATATAAACGTGGATTTTTAATGAATATTTTCCGGGCTACAAGCGTTTGTTTTTAAGGGATATTTTTAGGGTTATAAGCGTGGATTTTTAAAAGAATATTTCAGGGCTATAGCATAGATTTTTAAAGAATATTTTCAGGGCTATCAGCGTGGATTTTTTAAAGAATATTTTCATGGCTAAAGCGTGGATTTTTTAAAGAATGTTTTCATGGATATAAGCGTGGATTTTTTAAAGAATATTTTCATGGATATAAGTGTGGATTTTTTAAAGAATATTTTCACGACTATAAGCGTGGATTTTTTAAAGAATATTTTCATGACTATAAGCGTGGATTTTTTAAAGAATATTTTCACGACTATAAGCGTGAATTCTTAAATAATATTTTCACGACTATAAGCGTGAATTTTTTAAGGCATATTTTCACGACTATAAGCGTAGATTTTTTAAAGAATATTTTCACGACTATAAGCGTGAATTTTTTAAAGCCTATTTTCACGACTGTAAGCGTGGATTTTTTAAAGAATATTTTCACGAGTATAAGCGTGAATTTTTTTAATGCCTATTTTCACGACTATAAGCCTGGATTTTTTAAAGAATATTTTCACGACTATAAGCGTGGATTTTTTAAAGAATATTTTCACGTCTATAAGCGAGGATTTTTTAAAGAATATTTTCACGACTATAAGCGTGGATTTTTTAAAGAATATTTTCACGATTATAAGTGTGGATTTTTTAAAGAATATTTTCAGGCCAAATAGCGTGGATTTTTTAAAGAATATTTTCACGACTATAAACGTTGATTTTTAAAGAATATTTTCATGACTATAAGCGTGGATTTTTAAAGAATATTTTCACGACTATAAGCGTGGATTTTTTAAAGAATATTTTCACGACTATAAGCGTGGATTTTTTAAAGAATATTTTCACGATTATAAGCGTGGATTTTTTAAAGAATATTTTCACGATTATAAGTGTGGATTATAAGTGTGGATTTTTTAAAGAATATTTTCACGACTATAAACGTTGATTTTTAAAGAATATTTTCATGGCTATAAGCGTGGATTTTTAAAGAATATTTTCACGACTATAAGCGTGGATTTTTAAAGAATATTTTCACGACTATAAGCGTGGATTTTTAAAGAATATTTTCACGACTATAAGCGTGTATTTTTTAAAGAATATTTTCACGACTATAAGCGTGTATTTTTTAAAAAATATTTCTAGTTCCATAAGCGTTGATTATTTCCGAATATTTCTAGTCCTATAAGCGTTGATTATTTCCGAATATTTTCACGATTATAAGCGTGAATTTTTTAAAGAATATTTCTAGTCCTATAAGCGCGGATTTTTTAAAGCATATTTTCAGGTCTATGAAATTGGATTTTTTAAAGGATAGTTTCAGACCTATAAACTTGTAGTTTTTAAAGGATATTTTGGGGCCTATAAGCGTGAATTTTTTAAAGAATATTTCTAGTCCTATAAGCGTTGATTATTTACGAATATTTTCACGACTATAAGCGTGAATTATTTAAAAAATATTTCTAGTCCTATAAGAGCGGATTTTTTAAAGCATATTTTCAGGTCTATGAAAATGGATTTTTTAAAGGATAGTTTCAGACCGATACACTTGTAGTTTTTAAAGTATATTTTCAGATCTATAAACTTGGAGTTTTTAAATTATATTTTCAGATCTATAAACTTGGAGAATTTAAATGACATTTCCAAGCCTATTAGCGTTGATTTTTAAAGGATATTTTCAGGCCTATTTTCAATGTAAATTAATGAATATTTTCAGGCCTAAAAGAGAGTATTGTTAATGGATATGGATTTGTAATAGATATTTTCAGGGCTATAAGGTGGGTTGTTAATGAATATTTTCAGGGCTATAATCGTGTATTTTTAAGGTATATTTAGGCTTTTCACCGCGAAGTTTTTTTATTAATATTTTCAGTCCTATTACATTGGATTTGTTAATGAACATTTTCATGGCTATGTAATAAGCGAGGATTTTAGTGAATATTTCGATGTTATAAGCTCGGATTATTCATGATGGCTTTTCAAACATTTTCAAAAATAGAGACGTGGATTTGAAACGTGGATATAAAGTTTTTCAAACATTTTCGAAACTTTCATGGTACAGCCCCATATAAAAGAACTGGTCGATATTTAACAATAATTTTATATTCTATAAAATTAAAATTAACGGAACTTATTACTCTGCCCTCGTACACAAGATACATTTTCACCTGAAATCCTCTCATCTTCTCTATTGCGCTCTTCTAACTGAAACAAGCTCACCAGGTGTGAGTTGTTGAAGTTGTACTTCAGTTTAAGACGTGACGGTTTTAGTAACAGACGTGTTCTTCGCATGCGTTAAGGTAAACGAGTGGTGTAATAAAACAACAAAAAAGAAAAAAGCGGATATTAAAAAGAATTGTATTCATGAGACGAGAAAAAAGTGCTAATAAAATTCATGAAAAAACCTGATTATTGAATAAAAATTTTTGGAAGATACGAATTGTTATTATATAAATAGAATATTGAGTGATTGTTGTGAGAAATACACAAAACTGGGTTTGGCCTGGAAGCTACGAAGAAAAAAATTAAAAATCGAATATTATTGATTTATCTCAAAAAAGAAGTGTATGATAATATTGAAACCCGAAACCAGTAAAGAATATCTAAAGGTCACTTGTATTAACGGTTAACAAAAAGCGTGAGAAAGAAACCAGAAAAAAAGCGGTACAAAATATTTCCTCGTCATTTTGAAATCTGTTGATGTACAAAATTTTTTTAAAACTACGTTTTCTGTATGTGTTAAAATAGAAATTTATCTGTGATGCTGAATTTGAGTTTTTTTTTTGCTTTTTAAGAAATAGTCGAAAATAAAAAAAACGCCAATCAAGAAGCCAAAACCAGTCTTGAGTCAACCACACACAAAAAATAAAATAACAAGAAGAAAACGTTAACGGCCATACAAGAAGATCAGATCAGAGCAGGGCTGCTCCCCTCTCAGTGTGTAACATCATCAACAATTTTAGCCAGAAAGCAAAAGAAAAACAAAACAGCCACCAACATAAAGTGAGCATTGGGAGAGTAAGCGGTTCCAATGCGAATCGGCTAAAAAATTCGAAAACAAAGTGAAAAAAAAACAAACCCATCAACCTTCGCAGAATCTTACATCTTAACCAGTCTTGGTTTACACGTTTGTAGTAAAACCACTCTCAAAAAAGAGAGAGGGCCACAACAATGAAACAGAACCGAACATTACTGTCTGCCACCAATGTTGAGCCAGTCGGCCAGTCACTACTACTAGGCAAATACCAGAGTAGACCAGAAATGCAAGGAGAGTCAAGCCAAGTCTAGTTGGGCTATTGGTTGCACTTTTGCGTAAAGTTGTTTGTGAATGTTTGTGGCCAACCTGAGAATCGTGATCTAGTAAAAAAAATAAAAAAACAACAACAACAAGAAACATAAATATGAGACAAAGTCTCTGTATTATCGATATATTACAATGTCTAGAAAATGGGTTTTTTCATTGATTTCACTGACTAGCCAGGCGGCCGGGTATTGAATGTCAACACTAAATATTCCCCTCCCCAGCATTATCATTCCGACATACATATGTAGAAAACATCAATTTCACCCTCAACTTGTTGGATGCTCTACACGACTATTGCAAATGTTTTGATTCGATATCCGAAATGCCGACAATTGTCAATTTAGATGCAATGTGGGTTCGCTTCTACAGAGATTCAAGGCACATTTCGCGTTCTAATTGGAGAAGTATCATATCCAATTAATCCAAACTACATACATTAGGTTGGGGAAAATGAAATCCATTATTTTTATATGAACTAACATGCTTCGGAAAGTCCGATTTGTCCGAAATATGTACCGTTTTGTTGTATGATTTGTTGCCATTTTCATAATGCCTCTCTCATAGAAGCCCTGCTCTCTATTTGCAAAAAAAAAAACTCTAGTAGACGATTTTCGCTATCCTCCCTAGATACCAATTTTTTATCATTAAAGAAATTTAACAATGCAAGAAAAAGATGATAATCGATTGGTGCCAAGTCCGGACTGTATGGCGGATGCATTAAAACTTCCCATCCAAGCTCCCAACATTTCTGGCGAGTCACTGGCCGTTTCTGGTCACTTGTAAATGGTTTAAAACAGTTCTATGGTTGATGTTTAGCTGCTGGTCGAAGTTACGACTGCTAACAATGCCGGTCAACGTCGATCATTTCTCAATTTTATCGAAATTTTCGGCGACCGACCTAATGGACTTCTTTTTTGAAAAACTATTGTTATACCCTTCACCACACTGTGGTACAGGGTATTATGTATTTGTTTATATGTTTGTAACAGGCAAAAGGAAACGAGATAGACCCATAGTTCCTTTTGAGAATATGCATAGAATCACTTTCTGAGTCGATGTATGCATGTCCGCCCGTCTGTTGGTGTTAAATTGTAAACAAAGTACAGGTCGCATTTATAATCCGATTTGGATGAAATTTGGCACAGCTCATTTGTTTGGCCCAAGGACGAAACCTATTGAAATCGGTTCAGATTTAGATATAGCTCCCATATATATTTTCGTCCGATTTAAGGTAAATGGTGCACGATTTGCACGAAATTTGGTATAACGTTCTGAATTGAGCCTAGAATGATGTCTGTCAAGTTTTTTGAAAATCGGTCCAGATTTAGATGTAGCTCCCATATATAGTTTCGTCCGATTTCATGTAAATGGTGCAAAGTCCAAAGTCCCTATATATCATTCGACTTGCACGAAATTTGGCATAGCGTGCACCAATGTCCACATATATCTTTCGATTTACACGAAATTTGGCATAGCTTATTGAATTTAGTCCAGAATGAATTGGCATAGCGTACTGAATTGAGCCTAGAATGATGTCTGCCAAGTTTCGTAAAAATCGGTCAAGATGTAGATATAGCTCCCATACATATTTTCGTCCGATTTAATGTAAATGGTGCACCAATGTCCATATATATCTTTCGATTTACACGAAATTTGGCATAGCTTATTGAATTTAGTCCAGAATGATGTGTGCCAAGTTTCGTGAAAATCGGTTGAGATTTAGATATAGCTTCCTTATATTATAGATTGATTTTAAATAATTGACGCACCAAGGAACCAATATATGGCTGATAGGAACAAAACGTACTGAAATTAGTATAACCTAACTGAAATTAGTATAACCTAACCTAAGATCTGGGTAGATTCACATTTAGATAAATATCACATATTTTATTTCATCCAATTTCATGTTAATAGTCCTGTTTAATATACCCATAGTGGTGAAGGGTATCATATAGTCGGCCCGTCCGACTTTACTACTTTCCTTACTGGTTTTTAATTCCAAAAACTATGTTAGGTTATCTTCGGGACACATAAAATCTCTGGTCTTCGATGAATAACATTACATCTATCCGGTGAACACATTTTAATAACTGCACGGTAAACGGAAAATAAACTGATCACCTAAATTCGAAATTTTTCGGATCAATCCGCTTATTTCGTGTGTAGGACATAATATAATCGACGTCACCGACTACTTTTATTTTACAAGCTTACACAAATCACTAAAAAAAAAATTTGGACCCACGGAACAAACAGTTGTGTGCCATTCCTCAAGAGATAGAAAATAAATGAAAAAGGAAGACAAAACTAGCAATGAAAAAAATAAAAAAAATCACCACACATTAAAAACCCAACCAATATTGAAAATAAAAGAAAACAAACAAAAAATTCCAGATAAAAAGAAAGTTAAATTTTGAATTTCATCTTCGATACCATTTGTTGTTGTTTTTTTTTCTTATTAATTTTTTGTAAACAACAAGACAAATCATAATTTCAAAGTAAACGTGCGAAACAACAAACGACCTCACAGATACACGCTCGTACAATATCCACATCTCTCCAGCATTATTTGCTAAGAGACCCACACACACTCTCTCATTCAGGTTCACATATCGCCGTAGAATATACACAGGTAAATTTCTCAACATCCATTAAACAACGGCCGCCAACCATAACTTTGCACGTCCGCTGCAGAGAGTCAATAACGCAGTAACTGCATACCACAACAACAACAAGAATTTTTACAGCGAGACTTGTTTTTGTTCGGAACATTTTTTGTGGACCCTCAAATATTACACCGCACATTGAACGTAGCATTTTTTGAAAGGTTCTTCCTTCCCATCTTACCTGTTTTCCGCATCACCAATCAATTGACCATATTCACAATTCGCTTACCAGTTATTTTGTTTGTTTTTTTCTTTTTGGCTTCTTCATCCACAATTTGTAAACCATATACGCGTATATCTGTTTGTTGTTGTTGTATTGCCAAATAGCAGAAAGGAAGGAAGAAAGGTAAGCATTTTTCTTATTCTTTTTTTACTTACATTTCCAAGCGGAAGTAAAAGAACAGGCATTCTAAAAAATGTCTTAAATGGTGAATAAAAAGTAACTGTTGCCTCAGTTGGTGACCCTTGGTGTGTAAATGCTTCGAATTGTAATATGTAGTCAGACATTCGGACTTCATATGTAAATCGGACCATCTAAGCTTGTCATATTACTTTTCTTTGAGAACACAGTTTCTCTTCTTCTATGAGAGGACCTTATCGTCACCTATAATACGCGATTCCGTGTACTACGAAAAGAGTTGCTCCTCTGCTATGAAAAGAGGTATTCTTCATCTATGAGAAAAGTTTCTCCTTTTCTATGACAAACTATTATCCATTTCTGTGGGAAATCTTCACAATTTCTGTGAAAGAACAGATCCCTTTTCTATGAGAACAGTGGGTCCTTTCTAGAAGAGCTTTACCTCTTCCATGAGGAGAGCTTGGCCTCTTCTATTACAAGAGTTCGCCCTCTTTCATGAGAAGTGTTCACCCTTTTCT
Source organism: Musca vetustissima (assembly GCF_032173495.1). Classification (NCBI taxonomy): domain Eukaryota; kingdom Metazoa; phylum Arthropoda; class Insecta; order Diptera; family Muscidae; genus Musca; species Musca vetustissima. Next base: position 64,284 of record NW_026872593.1, read on the forward strand.
ATGAGAAAAGATCATTCTATTCTACGAGAAAAGCTCGTCCTCTTCTCTATAAGAAGAGCTAGTTTTCTCCTTTATGAGAAGAGGTTGTTCTCTTCTATGAGAAGAGTTCGTCTTCTCCTATGAGAAGAACTCGTAATCTTCTATGAGAAAAGCTCGCACTCGTTTATGAGAAGAGTTTGTCCTCCTCTATGAGAAAAGCTCGCCCTCTATTATGAGAAGAGCTCGCCCTCTTCTATGTATAGATTAGTGGTGTGCAAAATAAAGTAAAGAGTAAATGCTCAGAGAGTAAAAGGAAACCGCCATAGGAATTGACTTAGTAAAAGAGAACGCAGAGAACGACGTTATTGATACATGTAAACAAGGGCACCAGTTACCATGCCTGCCTAGCATTAGTATAGATCTCGTCTTCTTCTATGAGAAGATCTCGCCCTTTTCTACAAATAGATCTCGTCCACTTTTACGAGAAGAGCTCTTCTCCTTCTCTGAGAAGAGCAATTACTTTATTGTGAGAAGAGTTCTTCATCTTCTATCAGAAGAGTTCCTCCTCATCTATGAGAAGACCTGATCTCCGAGTATGAGAAGAGTTCATCCTAATATATGAGTAGACCTTCTCCCCTTCTGTGGGAATACCTCCTCCCCTCCTATGTGGAATAGCTCCTCTCCTCCTACGAGAAGAGCTCTTCCCTATATCTGAGAAGACTTCCTTCTCTTCTGCGAGAAGACTTCCTCCTCTTTTGTGAAAAGAGTTTCTCCCTTTTTTGATTTCTGTGAGACGACTTTCTGGTGTTTCTTGAGAATACCTCATGGTCTTCAATTGAAAAATTGTATGCTTCTCTGTAAGGAAATCTTCTCGTTGCCCATTAAAATGCCCTCTGCTGTTCTTCTGAAAGAGAGAGACCCTCAGATCTTGTATTGGAAGAGCCTTTGCATTTCTACGAGGAGAACAACGTGTGTATGGGATGGAAATCTTACTTCATCTATGAACAAAAAAAAAAAAAAAAAAACCATCTTCACTTCTACGTTTTATTATATTCAGTCTGCTGTTCCATTTGGAAGGACCTCTACTTTTCTATGATATGAGATCCTCTGCTCTTCAAGAAAAGAAGACTTTGTTTTCATTTGTAAGAAGGATACCATCTGTTTTTCTTTGAGGATAAGACCATTTGATCATCGATGATAAGACTTCCTGCTCTTCTATGAGAAGACCTTCTGGTATTTTGCAAGAAGAGGACCCACTGCTCTTCTATGAGGAGAAGAAATTTGATCTTCTATGAAACCATATTCTGTTTATGAGAATAAGATATTCTATTTTACTATGAAAAGAAATCCCTATTCTAGGAGAAGAAGACCCTCTGATTATCCATGAAAAGAAAATCCTGTGCTCTTCTATAAGAAAACTATGCTCTGTTGTTTGATAAGAAAGACAAGACCCTCCATTCTGCCATGAGAATAACAAAATATGATGTACTTCAGCGAGAATAATCCCCCTGCTCTTTGTTCGTCTATGAGAAGAGGACCAATAAGATTTTTTATGTAGTGTTGGTTTCCTGAAGGTAGATCTTTTGAACTATAGCTGATTTTTTATGGTTTTATGTTAGGAGATTTTCTGGTCCACAAATGAAAGTAAATACCCATAACAATATCCCGTTTCCGGTGACCAAATTTTAATGGCCATACTTAGTGTTAATATATCATTTAATTTTTTGGAAAACTCATCACAAAAATAATAGCCGAGAAGTCATTCAACAAACAGAAGACTTCGTGGAATTAAAATGAGTTTTCATTTAACAAATTTAACGGAAGTTAAATGTACCTTTCTTGTCCAAAGCCGGTTGAAAAGTGACACGCTCAAAATAGTTTTCGGAGTTTCACACGACAACTTGTTGGGGTTGAAAGTTTTACTTATGCTGTTTGCTTATTTTTAGAGTTTGACTACTCCAATTGTCATTAAAGTGGGTTAAAAAAAGAGATGAGGGTGATGGTAGAAACTAAGGGGAACCCTACAAAAAATACTCAAACAAACATAATGTTTTTTCTAACATACTCATGCCTTGTCTTGTAGTTTGACCACTAGTTATGTAGGGTATTTTCAGGTGGGTACCCCACCCGACGTATATTACACACGAATTCAACGAAGTGTAAAGTTTATGTAATTAAATAAAATTAAATGTTGCCGACGACGATAAGACAGCCAACCACATTTATGTTTGCTGTTTGTTGAGGTTTTGGATGTTGGATTTTTGTGTTTTTTATATTGTTCTTCAGTTTGCTAATGTTTGGTTGTCCGTTTCAAAATTAATATGAAGTTAACAAATAATGTTATCATTAAATTGTACAAATTTGTATTTATGCTGAAAAAGGTGAGGACAATGAGAAGACATAAAACTATAATGTTGAAATTTAACAGGTCATTGACACAGTGGATTTTTGAAAAAATTTTTGAAAAATTAGAGAAATTGTTTGTATAAAGTTGAAGACCAGGAAATGGGTCTTTAATGGGTATACAGGTTACTAGGAAAGTGTTTTATAGATAGGTATCTGTTGATTTTATAGATTGGTATCTGTTGTGGGAGATATGAAGCGAAGGAAGTTTTTATGGACGGACTAGAGCACTTACAGCACTATTCGGGTTAAAAATGTCAAGCTGAAACGTAAGGAGTAAATTGGTGAACAGATCCCGAAAGGTGGGCCAAGATATAAAATCGCCAGAGATAACTTCAATGTCGATTGGTGGAACAACTAGACTATGCTTATCGACAGGTGAGTTGGTGTAGCTATTGTTGGTGGAAGAATTTTGAAATTCTGAAGCAACTATAGGAGTGGTGGACTGTACATTATTCGAAGTTGAAGGTGGAGACAAGGTGATAGGGGGCATATAATTGTGACAATTTGATGGAGATGGTGAAACTGGAGGAGACTGTGTAACTGGTGGAGCTATAGCAGGGGAACAATTACTTACAAGACTTTGAAGGTGATTGAGATGCCGATTTATGGTGGATAGACACCAAGAATACGCAATAAATGCTGTATTGTATTTTTCTTCGACGACATCAATTATATCATCCTGTGGATTCTGAGATGTCGCAAGGTATGTTTTGCACTCATCAAAGGTGCGCATAACTTTATCCCATAACTCTCGAATTTCTGTATTGTGAATTTCGAGGTTGTATGCAGTATACTGGGATTCTGGAATCTTTTCAAAGAATTCCACACTTTTGACGACAATGTCAGTGGCTCTATTGAAGCGGGTGAGAGGAGTTATCGACAAAGAGGGGAGAAAACACAGTAGATAATATAATAATAATGCCGAAAAATAAAAAAAGCTTCTGTATAAACAACAAAGTATGGGAATAGTAATTGAATGACAACAAATGTTGCTATAGCTCAAAATATATTTCAGCAAAAACTCAAAAATATGGACGAAATTTGTAAAATATTGCAAAAGTCTATATTAAAGTAGTACAAAGTGAAGACAATTTTGAAGAATTTCTTCACGATGCCAAACTCGTCAAGGAATGCCTTAATGGAGTTGGACACAAAAATAGGGTCTCATATAGACGTGTCGAGAAAATGATTTTAATATGACCGAATTTAAGTGGAAGGAATATTTTGAAGGTAGTGTCTATTATAAACGAATCGGAGATTATTGTATGAAAGTTGAAGAAGAGGGAACCAGTTGTCTGTAGAAAAGATATTTTGAAGGGTTTTATTTCAGGCAATATAAAGAGGAAGGTCTAGAATCGAAGGGAGAGTATAGTAGCTGCTTCAGAATGAATATTTTATAGAATACGTTTTGTAGACGAATTGAAGTAAAAGGAGGAAGTATTTCAACAAAATCGAACTCATGGACCGAGGAGTGCAAAATTCCCGTCTTGGCGAGTATGTAAAAACCCAGTAGGCAAATTCGGCTTAGGTCAATTTTTGACTTTTTTGCTGGTAACTCTAAAGTTCTTTAGGATTATTTCGGTAAACAGCTTCTTCTTCGCCCTTAATTCCTAGAACCATAAATTAAAACCAGTGAGCCGAGCAGTATAGTCGGACGGGGCCGACCATACGATACCCTACACAGCTACCACTGAACTCAAATTTTCTGCGGATGTTTATTCCGAGCCTGCGCAATATTTCGTGATATTTGCACCCCCTTGCCTGATTAGAGGTAAACAGCACCTCTTCCTCACACTGACATATTTTCCGAATATTACGAGTATTCAGTACAGCTATTTCCCAGATTCCCTACACCGTGGGTTGTGTTGTAATGTTCGGTTTTCATTTGTGGTCTATAGATCGACTCGAAAATAACACAAAAAATTAAGTTTTTGGTCTACTTCATTCTAAAATTATTATCTGATCATCACCGAAAATTATAGGCGTTGTCCATACCTGGAACCTCATGGAACATTTCAAAGCAATCAGCGCTATAGTTCCGCTCTCTAGAGTGATAATGGGTTACTAAAAAATATACGAATACAGAGATAACTGCAAACATTTAGGTGTAACTCCCACATCCGAGCACATACAACAATATAATTAGTCTTAATTTAAAGGTCAACCACTCCTCTTGGATATAATATCAACTTCTCAGCTCTATGTCATTCAGTAGTAAATATATACGCTATAGAATAAAAATTTTGTCATTTTTCACACAAAAGTTAGGATCCATTTGACCCGCTAAATATTGATCGATCTTCATTAAAACAGTCATGCTTACTCTTTGGCCCAATCCCCTTCTCCATGTAGAACTTTAGTTTTTGGTCCATTTCATCCCCTAAGTATTAACCGATATTTACCAAAAACAATAGGGATCTTCATTGGGCAGAATCCATCCTACATGCGAAATTTCGTGAAGATTGGTCCATTACTGTGGCCTGTTTCCTGTTTACAAATTATAATGGACAGACGGACGGACACACATGTCTATATGGACTCAGATAGTCGAGATATGACCGGTATACTTAAAGGTGGGTCTAGGACCAATAGTTCGCGGCGTTACAAACTCTTGGGGCTGCACAAAGCTATAATACCCTGACAACATAGTTGTGTAGGGTATAAAAACACCACGACGAATTTTTATACCTCCAAATATTCTACAGAAATGTTACTCATAAGATTATAGACGAGATTCCATATTCACATGTTTTTGTTTTAAACTTTTACCCGATCCTACCTCAGTAAACAGATAAAGGACTCTAAAACATTTTTTTGTATAAACCCTCCTTTTGTACCGGTTAAACGAATTCGAAAGTAAACCTATTATAATGAGTTCAAGAGGAGGGGACGAACTGATTTGTAGGGATCTTTATTAAATGAGAGCTGGATCGAAGGTATGGAAATAATTACCGATTTATCACGTAGGTTGTCTATATAACGAGATGATTTTTTATAGAGTTTACCTTTAGAAAATATTTTTTTATAAAGAGGGGATATTTCTTAAACAAACTATTTCTATTATAGACACGCTATACTATATACCATATATACGAGCCGTATCGAATGCCCTCTATTTCGGACGAGTAAAATGAAAGGGAGTCCATTATAAAGCTTCATGTAGCCTATTATGAATTTATAAAGGTTAGCAAATGTTTGGAAGACTTTAAAGACTAAATTACGGCTAGAGATTCGAATTTAAGCGGGAATCTGTTGTAGAGGAACAGTTTTCTATGAATGAAAAATATGACAAGAAAGATTTGAAACCTCATGAAAACCTAAAAATTAAATTAAAGCTAATTCGGTTACAAACTTGCCCAAACCCCCAAAAATGCCGAAATTTATAAGGGAGCTATCCAGAATCATTTGCCATCATTGATAATTTTTGGTAGGGGAATTTTCTACCAATTGAGAATCTAGAATATTAAATTGCTTCCAAATTGGTTGCAACACTTGCTCAAGTTTCTCAAAATACGGAACTTTTGGATGTAGCGTAATATAGGGGAGTTTCCCCAAAAGGTGGACAAATGTTGATAATTTTTAGTGGGAAGATTTACTTTCACACCATAACTCAAAATACCACGTTACAGCCAATTAGTTTGAAAATTTTGACCAGAAACCACCCCCAAATATGGTCCAATATTGAAATTCGTAGGTAGATCTGATACTCAACGTGGCCAAATGAGAACCAAACTAGGGATAAGTGAATCGACTTTCAACTAATCGATTTTTTGTATTGAAAAGTCGAAGTCGACTCTTAATCTTTGAGGAAATCTTAAAGTGGACTTTTCAAAATCGACTTTAGATTTTTTTCATATATACTTTATTTATTATCACAAGTCCCAAATTACAGAACATTCCAGAATATTACTTATGATAACAATTCATATAAAAAATCAAATATTTAGTTGATTTTGCATTAGTCAGTCGAAAATAGATTTTTAACAGGTTCGACAAAATCGGAAGATCGAAATGTCGACTTTTTGATCAGAGGCAAAAATCGAAAAGTCTAAAAGTTGACTTTTGCGCTTGACTAAGAATCCTTAAACCAAACATATCAAATTAGAGTCAATTCGGTTGAATGGCGTGCCAAAAATCCCCATAATACTGAATATATGGTGGCTATACCAAAACGTTGATCGATACCAACTATCTTAAGAGCAAATTAATTTAAATTTAAGAGTAAATTAAGTTAATTAAATTTATATTAGACGATTGGATTTTTTATATTATTTATACATATATTCCATGGGAAATTGGTATTAAATTTTAGTTTAAAAATCAGCCATATGGCCTTCTATTGAAGTTTCCAATACCTGAAAACACAAAAACATATATTCATATTATTGCTTCACATATTAACACAATAACATATACCGATTGTTTTTCAATCGAATTATTTAGAGTATATCGGCTATCGGTTTCATTCATTCAGTCAGTCATTCGTACATTATGGTGTAATTGAATATCAATTTCATTGACTGAAATTTCAGATACGTCTGTTCATAATTAGTTGTTTATATACAACAGAGACAAAAACTTTCACACCGGCAAACAACATTATGTATGTATGTACATAAGTATGTATGCCACTGTGCATTTTGTACGAAATGTGCTTCAACTGCAATCAACTTGATCTGACCATTCGAAGTTATACAACTTTGTTTTTAGGCCGTTTTATCAACGGCAACAACAACAACAACGGTAACTGCCATAACAGCAATACGTCTGTCATAAAATTCAAACATAAATAAACTGCAGAGATTCGAAGTAAGATGTGTGTGCGGGGATCATCCATCGTTGCAGTCTGTTGTTGTTTGTGAGTGACGATTGCAATTAAGTGTAAATTGATGGAATGTCTGAAACGAGTATTTTTGTTTTTGGTATTCAGACCAAATCTTAGAGACCAAACCACCAAAATCCGAGGATGCATTATAAGTTAAATGAATGGTTGGCTGGAATGGTCGGACAGCTAAATGAGTGGTTGTTACAATGGACAATAAAACAGGGGAGCAAAATCAAAAGTCATAGTCGTCTACAAAGTTATCGCCCATTTAGTCTGTTGACGTTTTTGGGGAGAAATTAAAAGTAAAATGTTCACATTTCAGATGAGTGATGATCAATCCCCACTGCATGAGGGGAAGGTGGTATACATTTTGAAAACTATTTACTTCAAGTGTGTGTTAACTCTATTTGCTTTCAATAGTATGTGCGAGATTTGGCTTTCAGCAGAGTCATGCCAATAATTCTTTGAAGTCTATAGTCACAGTGGGTAGATTTATTACTGACCAACCAACCAGCCATCATCATCAGTCTCTTGGTTTAGTTTACTTTCTATTTACAGACCAAATAATTGTGTGTATTTATTTCTGTATGTAATATATGTGTATTTGGAAATACTTAGGATCGAGCACACATTGTTGATGAGTATCATAATATAGGGATTCCAATTTTGATTTATACTCACACGGGGAAATTTCTATTCCTAATATTAAAAATTTGAGCTGAAGGTGAAGACTTATCGGATGGGCGATACAAACATCCTCTTCACATTGCCCATAATATTTTAATAATAAACTCCACCCTCTCCAGCTCGAACACAGTCTAAAGAGACTCCCTTCAGCTCGTCTATAGAACCTTCAGCTCGTCTATAGAGACTCCCTGCTTCAGCTCGTCTATAGAGACTCCCTGCTTCAGCTCGTCTATAGAGACTCCCTGCTTCAGCTCGTCTATAGAGACTCCCTGCTCCAGTTCGTCTATAGAGACTCCCTGCTCCAGCTCGTCTATAGAGACTCCCTGCTCCAGCTCGTCTATAGAGACTCCCTGCTCCAGCTCGTCTATAGAGACTCCCTGCTCCAGCTCGTCTATAGAGACTCCCTGACCAGCTCGTCTATAGAGACTCCCTGCCCCAGCTCGTCTATAGAGACTCCCTGCTCCAGCTCGTCTATAGAGACTCCCTGACCAGCTCGTCTATAAAGACTCCCTGCTCCAGCTCGTCTATAGAGACTCCCTGCTCCAGCTCGTCTATAAAGACTCCCTGCTCCAGCTCGTCTATAGAGACTCCCTGCTTCAGCTCGTCTATAGAGACTCCCTGCTTCAGCTCGTCTATAGAGACTCCCTGCTTCAGCTCGTCTATAGAGACTCCCTGCTTCAGCTCGTCTATAGAGACTCCCTGCTCCAGCTCGTCTATAGAGACTCCCTGCTCCAGCTCGTCTATAGAGACTCCCTGCTCCAGCTTGTCTATAGAGACTCCCTGCTCCAGCTCGTCTATAGAGACTCCCTGCCCCAGCTCGTCTATAGAGACTCCCTGCTCCAGCTCGTCTATAGAGACTCCCTGACCAGCTCGTCTATAAAGACTCCCTGCTCCAGCTCGTCTGTAGAGACTCCCTGCTCCAGCTCGTCTATAAAGACTCCCTGCTCCAGCTCGTCTATAGAGACTCCCTGCTTCAGCTCGTCTATAGAGACTCCCTGCTTCAGCTCGTCTATAGAGAATCCCTGCTTCAGCTCGTCTATAGAGACTCCCTGCTTCAGCTCGTCTATAGAGACTCCCTGCTTCAGCTCGTCTATGGAGAGTCCCTGCTTCAGCTCGTCTATAGAGACTCCCTGTTTCAGCTCGTCTATAGAGACTCCCTGCTTCAGCTCGTCTATAGAGAGTCCCTGCTTCAGCTCGTCTATAGAAACTCTCTGCTTCAGCTCGTCTATAGAGACTCCCTGCTTCAGCTCGCCTATAGAGACTCCGTGCTTCAGCTCGTTTATAGAGACTCCTCGTTTATAGAGACTATAGAGACTCCCTGCTTCAGCTCGTCTATAGAGACTCCCTGCTTCAGCTCGTCTATAGAGACTCCCTGCTTCAGCTCGTCTATAGAGACTCCCTGCTTCAGCTCGTCTATAGAGACTCCCTGCTTCAGCTCGTCTATAGAGACTCCCTGCTTCAGCTCGACTATAGAGACTCCCTGCTTCAGCTCGTCTATAGAGACTCAATAAGGCTCTCCTATAAAGAAATCCTCTAGTTCGTCTATAGAGACTTCCTTCAGCTCGTCTATATAGACTTCATTCAGCTATTCTATAGAGGCTCCATTCAGCTCGTCTATAGAGACTCCCTAAGGCTTGTCTATGGAGACCCCCTTCACTACGTTTATAGAGACTTCTTTCAGCTCACAAATAGAGACTCCCTTAGCTCGTCTATTGAGGTTTTCTTCAGCTCGACTATAGAACCTATGATGTCATATAGAAACATTCTTCTTCTATTCCCTGTAACAACTCTCTATAGAGAATTCCTTCATTTTCTAGCAATCCCATACTATTCCAACACAGAATCTCTAATCATTAACAAAATGTAACTCCGCTTCCACTTTTTTCTAAATACAAATAAAGGTTTTTTCTCATCAATAGAGAGTTGTTCGAAACAGAGATGAAAACAAAACGGCAGTTGGAATACAAAAACAACCATCATCCGATCATGGATATGAAAAAATATTACCGCCAATATAGATGAAGATCAGAACATACCTACCTACATTTGTAAAATTGTAAATGTGAATACCCTCCCCCTTTCTCCTTCATCAGTCAGCTATTGAGCAACGAATACATGAGGTGAAATTAATTTTATTTACATGAAATGTAAAGTTTGTTGCTTTTTTATAAATTACCGGCTTTTTCCATGTTTGTCTTCCCGGAGAGACAGACAACCCATAGACGTTGTATGTCGTACAGTTCAATACGTGTGTCTGCCACATAAAGATGCCTTTCCATTGTGTTGGATGTACGTACTCGATTACATGCTACACCACCGCAAATGAGTATCGTTTATGGCCATAAGCTAGCTAGCCAACCAAACAACCCGGCCAACCAAACAGCCGGCCAACCTCCAAGAAAAGTTATGATTTCAATGGAAACTCCAAGACTTACTTTGTGTTTTGATCGCTCATACAATATTTGTCTTTGGGTTGTTGTATGTCCAGTTTTCTTTTGCCATAATCGATCATTTGGTACTGGGCTGGTTAAGGAGATTGGTTGTTGTTGTTGTCTGCCAGCATCTGAATGTGGCACAATTGGAAAAAATTAAGGCAAAATGAGAAAGAGAGATAAACTAAAGTAACACACAAAAATGTCTATACAGTTCTTGTTTCAATGGCTTATGGCGACAGCCATAACTTGGGGAGATGCTCGAAGTTAAAAATTGTTGTGTCTACAACATGGCTTTAGTTGTCGTAATAGAAACACAATATTTATTTCGTTTTGTTTTTATATTCCATATTTGCAGATCATATCTTATTGGTTTTCAATAATTGATTATGGTCTGTTCGCAGATTTGTTGTTGTATGCGATTTCATTCATAGTTTTTTTCATAGAAATTTTCACAAATTTTCCGAATGACTCATTGGGAATGCTGCTGTGTATGTGAACTGGATTTGTGGAGGAAAGTCGATTTCATTCAATATTGAAATTTGCAAAAATAGTAAAACAACAATTTTGTCACATTCAGAAAATATTTAAGTATTTGGTTTGTTTTTGCCAACACATAGAATTTCGTTTTTTTTAATACTTTTTTAGATTGTCTAGAATTAATTTCATTAATAAGTCAATCCGGTTTTCTAGACCGAACAAATTGATCTCTAATTCAGATTCTTCCTCGTACGTACGGAAAGTAGTAAAGTCGGACTGGTCCTACCACTTTGGATATATTCTCCATATGTCTCCTAACAGACTCCGCCTTTTCGAAAGAACATTGACATGAAATTGAACAAACTTGAATATGTGATCTTTCTGAAACCTGTGCTAAATTTCATTTCATTCGGGCAAGTTTAGATTCGTTTGCGTACAATGGGACAAATTTATGTAAATCGATTTTATTTAATTAAATTTAATCTCAATCATATATCCGTTTGTAAGTGCACACTTTGCATAAAATCGAAGGAAAATACATATGTGCGCTATATCTAAATCTAAACCGATTTTCACGAAATTTAACACACACCATTTAAGAGGCAGTTCAGTTTAAATCTGACGAAAACATATATGGGAACTATATCGAAATCTGAACCAATCTTTACCAAACTTAGCAGTCATCATTCTAGACTTAAGGGAACCCCCTCCATTCTCGATTTTAATTTTTCAAGATTATCAATGGGCTGGTAAATGAATACAAATGCTTGTTAAGGTTTGTAACTTTGCACATATATAATTGAAGATTTAAAAGAGAAGAAAAATAATTTACAAAAAATTTTTGTTATTGTTTTGTTGTTGTTTTTTGTAATTAAAGAAAAGTCCTTATTTTTGATGGCGGGCATGATAACTCCTCACTGGAACATCGGAATCCGAAAATTCCAACGGTGTTAGAAAGAGTACATGTCTGGCTCTCGTATGAACTAGGATTATTGACTTCGCTCTAAAATTAACAAAATGGTGGACCTTTGAAAAAATATTTTTGGAAAATCGCCGATTTTTTACCAAAAACCAAGTTAAAAAATAAGGAAGATCTTCACCGATTGGCTTTATCCTAGTTCATACGAGAGCTATACACTCCCAGAGAAATTTGGAACCGATTGGATTATTAGTTTTTGAGTTATCGTGCCCGCCATTCGCAAAAAAATGTTTAGAGAAAAACGCGTTTAAAGTTTGAAAAGCCCTTCAGCCGTCACTTGATGCTGACACAATAAATCGGCTATATCTTCAAGAGTTCTTGAGATTTGCACTTGAAATTTTGTAGAGACATTCTTGAATCAGAGTAAATTCGAATTATATCAACAACAATTTTGACCCCGAGAGTGGGGGGGGTCCTCTTAATTCAGTATATTCGAAAGGTATACGAGACTTTCGTACACAATTTACATAAAATCGGACGAAAATATATATGGAATATATGAATCGATTTTCCCTAATTTCAATAGGGTTCGTCCTTCGGCCAAATTTCATCCAAATCGGATTATAAATGCGACCTGTACTTTGTTTACAATTTAACACCAACAGACGGACGGACATGCATAAATCGACTCAGAGAGTGATTCTCTGCATATTCTCAAAAGAAACCCTGTGTCTATCTCGTTTCCTTTTGCATGCTACAAACATATGCACAAAGACATAGTACCCTGTACCTCAGTGTGGTGAAGGGTATAAAAATCTTAATAAAGAATTTTTAACATAGGTCCCTGTTTCAAAATTTCCCGCATTTAAAAGCCCAAACCCCTAAGTACTTGAAGTATATCCTTACATAGGTCCCGCCCCACACGCTTTTTTAAATATAAATGACTGTAATTTAGCATTCGGTGTTCGTTGTTAGTAAAAGAATTATAAAATCCCTTCGCAGAAAATTATTGATATGGGACCATGTTTAGGCATAGCCACCCTATATAGATCGCATTTTCGGTATGTCGACGGTCCTAGGCATTTCGAATTCTTAGTGGGAGACCTTCGGCTTTGAGCAAGAGTTGGCCACGTTGTGGTTTTTGATGGATGCAGAATAGGATATTGCTTCATCACAACATAAAGATTTAAGGGGGTCTCCATTCTCACTGGAACATGGGAATCGGAAAAACCTTGGGTTTCTGGCTCTCGTATGAACTAGGATTATTAACTTCGCACAAAAATTAAAGCGGACCTTTAAAAAAAATTTGGAAATTCACCTATTTTTGACCACAAACTAAGTTAGAAAATAAGGAAGTTCTTTACCGATTGGCTTTAGTTCATACGAGAGCTATACATTCCCAGAGAAACGTGTTAAAATTTGGAACCAATTGGATTATTTGTTTTTGAGTTATCGTGCCCGCCATTCGTAAAACACTGAGAGAAAAATGCGTTTGAGAATCAAGTTTGCCTTCACTTGATATTAATACAATAAATTGGCTATATCTTCAAGAGTTCTTGAGATTTTCACTTGAAATTTTGAACGACATTTGAAAGGACATCCTAGGATTAGAGTAGATTCGATTTAAATAAAAAATGACACCGGGAATAGGGGGTCCCCTTAAGTCTATCGACCTCTATTTATATTGATCGTCCACATCGAAAGTTATAAAAAATTATCGCCCAGACACACTTTCAAAGGAGACGACAAATCCCGCCCGACAACACTTATTGTTGTTTAGTTCAGATGTCTGTGTTAATTATACCCTACACAACTATGTTGAGTTTGTAACGCCGCGAAATATTGGTCCTAGACCCACCATTAAGTATACCGATCGTCATATCTCGTCTAGCTGAGACGATCTAGACTTGTGTGTCCGTCCGTCTGTCCATTATAATTTGTAAACACGATACAGGCCACAGTTATGGACCAATCTTCATGAAATTTTGCATGCAGGATGAGCTCTGGCCAATGAAGACCCCTACTGTTTTTGGAAAAGATCGGTTCATATTTAGGGGATGAAATGGACCAAAAACTTTATTTTTATCTGATGACCCAAAACAATTATGACCCAAACATCACGAATTTTTACATGGAGAAGGGGGTCGGGCCAAAGAATAAGCATGCATGCTTTGATAAAGATCGGTCAAAATTTAGTGGGTCAAATGGAGCCTGACTTTTGTGTGAAAAATTAAAAAATTGGTATTCTATAGCGAATATATTTACTTATGAAGGGCATGGAGCCGAGAATTTGGTAGTATATCCAAGAGGAATGGTTGACCTTTAAGTTCATACCAATTATATTGTCGTATGTACTCGGATGTGGGATATATCACCACACTAGACGGCGAAAATATAGATGACTTTGAAATTTTCCGTGATGTTTCACTTATGATCAATGACAACGCCTATAATTTTCGGCGATGATCAGATAATAATTTTAGGATGAAATGGACTGAAAAATTAAATTTTTATGTTTTTTTGAGTCGATCTGTAGGCTACAATTGAAAGCCGAACATCACAACACAACCCACGGTGAAAGGAATCTAGACAAGTGATTAGAAAGGCTGTACTGAAAATTAGTAATATTTGTTGACCTTTAATCGGTCAAGAGATTGCAAATATTTCGAAATATTGCCCAAGCTCAGAATATAGAACCACAGAAAGTTAGATTTTCGTGGAAGTTGTGTAGGGTATCATATGGTCGGTCGTCCGACTATACTGCTCCGCTCACTGGTTTTTCTTTAACTCGTTTCATTTTTTTCTATAACAAACTCTTCTTCAGATCATCTATAAATAAGTCCCCCGTCTTAGAAACCCTCTTCTTCTGTTTATAAAAGACTTAAATTTTCGTTCACGATCAGTTTTCCCTTATGTGCGGAAAATAAATAATTTTCCCCCCTTTTTGGTTGGTTCTTTGCCCTTTTCTAGTAGTTATTAAAAGTTATTTATTAAAATGGCAAAAATTTTTAAAAGAATTTTAATTGTTGTCTTATTTTTAATTATGGGAATTGTTAGTGTTTTCATTACGTGGTTGTTGTCCATTGTGGGAGTGCCTGGTCAAGAATGTGGTTTGGCTGACAATTAAAATAACAATGTTGAGAAAAAGACCTTATAAACAATTGTTTTCATAATAAGTTTAATAAAGAATGTGAGTTGAGAATGGAAAGTTACGGTTATTTGTTTGGGTGTAGAGCAGGGGTACTTAAAAAATTCTCAAAAAATAGAAGTGAGATGAACTGCTATGCTTCAAGAAAAAACCCGTAAGGAAAGTAATAAAGTCGGACGGGGCCGACTATATGATACCCTTCACCACTTTGGGTATATTCAACAGATGAATCCTAACAGACGTCACATTTTTAAAGGAATGAAATTGGATCCATAAACATTTCATTCTGCAACCGATATAGAAGCTATATCTAAATCTGAACCGATTTCAGGAAACTTAACACACATCATTCTAGGCCTAATTCAATACGATATATAAGGACTTTGGTGGACCATTTACATTAGATCTGAACCGAGTTTCACGAAACTTTGCACACATCATTCTAGACCTAATTCATTATGCTGTTCCAAATTTCGTGCAAATCGAAAGATATATAGGGGCTTTGGTGCACCAGTTACATTAAATCGGACGAAAATATGTATTGGAGCTATATCTAAATGTGAACCGATTTCCACGAAACTTAACACACATCATTCTATACCTAGTTCATTATTCAATACCTAGTTCATTACGCTGTGCCAAATTTCGTGCAAATCGAAAGATATATAGGGACTTTGGTGCACCATTTACATTAAATCGGACGAAAATATATATGGGAGCTTATCTAAATCTGAACCGATTTTCACGAAACTTGACAGACATAATTCTAGACCTTATTCATTACGCTGTGCCAAATTTCGTGCAAATCAAAAAATTTCCAGGGACTTTAGTGGACTATTTACCTAAAATCGGTCGAAGCTATATATGGGAGCTATATCTAAATCTGAACCGATTTTCACGAAATTTTGCACACACCATTCTAGACCTTATTCATTACGCTGTGCTAAATTTCGTGCAAATCGAAAGATATATAAGGACATTGGTTCACCATTGGTTCACCAAAAGGAACCATGGGTCTATCTCGATTATTTTTGCCTGTTACAAACATATGCACAAAGATATAATACCACAGTGTGGTGAAGGGTATAAAGAGAACTAGTTTACTATTCACCATGCGATAGCAGCACTGGGATAGAAAGATAAAAAAATGTTTCAAATATAATTGTGTTATTAAATTTATGTATAAAGATAGAATGCACACATAAGTAGATATTATTATTAAGATAGATATTATTAATTTATAAATAAATATTTTGACAAATTTTTGGTATTATTCATTATGTAAAAAATGTGGGGAATTGATACTGATATTACTGTATTCGATGTTAATAACTCTCTTTTTCAATCACACCTATTAAACACATAACGAAATTAAAAAAAATCCTCTAGCTATATAAACATAATTAATTATGAATGACTAGATGACTGACTGATGACTGTCTGGCAAAGAAACTAAACAATGCATTGAATAGCTCCTCACACATAAAATACAAATTAATTTTATGTGAAAGTTCGTGGCAACATTCATGGGATGATTACTTTTATTGTTTTCTTTTTTTTTAGTTTATTATTAACAATATATTTCTTTTGTTTTTTTTTTTTTTTGTAATACTCGACTCTTTTCATCCTGTGATTAAAATAATTACAACACCATTATCTTATTTGTTAAGCAAATTTTTATAAATTCCTTTTGAAATACAACTTTTCATTGATTGAAGAAATCATAATTAAATGCATGACAATGCATTTGTGTGTGTGAGAGAGATGATTGTTATATTCAGACACACACATGTACTTTGAAAAAATTAATTATAAAAGTAATAATAATAACCTGAAATATATGTGATGTGAAGTTGCATTTATGGACAAGGTTGTACATGACATTCGAAATTAAAAACTTTAATTGAGTAATGTGAAATAACAGTTACCAGTCGGTCAGCATTACCGAAATTAATGCAATTCCATATATTATATTAGTTTTAATATTTTTTATACACTGTGGGCCACGACAGTGCATCTCTATATTTAGAAAACAAAGACAAATTATTTAAAAAAAAGTTTCAGAAATTTTATGATTATGATTCATTAAGAACTGTAAAACGAACATAAAATGAGCACAAATATATTTGGCATAATTTGTATTTATTTTAAGCTCAGTGGATTTTCTGGAGCTATTAACAAATACAACAACAGATTGTACACTAAAAGAAATAAAATATAAACATGCAGGAAATTTCCGATTTTAGGAAATGTTGGTATGTGTTGTTCTTTGAGATTCGGCATTTCGCAAAGGTTATTATACCGTACTTTTGCATAAAAATGTGGGTCTTAAGTCTTATAAGAAATCAATACAAGATCGTCAACAATGTCGTCGGGTCTTTGAAGACACTTCGTTGGCTGGAAATTTTGCACGTTGTCATCAACGTGCGCCCAGACGAATTGAGAGGACTACACTATCCTGAACGTAGCTGAGCCAAAATTAATTTGGTTTGTGTATGCAGCTGAACACGCTTCAGGCTCCGACGACGAAATTTATTACAGTAGATATCGGATATAAGAAACTCAAAAAAGCCGTAGATTTCTTTCTCATATGCGTTTTTATACCCTTCACCACACTGTGGTACAGGGTATTATGTCTTTGTGCATATGTTTGTAACAGGCAAAAGGAAACGAGATAGACACATGGTTCCTTTTGAGAATATGCATAGAATCACTTTCTAAGTCGATTTATGCATGTCCGTCCGTCCGTCCGTCCGTCTGTATGTCCATGTTAAATTGTAAACAAAGTACAGGTCGCATTTATGACCCGAATTGGATGAAATTTGGCACATGTCACTTATTCGGCCCAAGGACGAAACCTATTGAAATTGGGAAAAATCGGTTCAGATTTAGATATAGCTCCCATATATATTTTTAACCGATTTAATGTAAACGGTCCCTATATATCTTTCGATTTGCACGAAATTTGGTACAGCCTAATCATTTAGGTCTAGAATGATGTCTGCCAAGTTTCGTGAAAATCGGTCCAGATTTAGATATAGCTCCCATATATAGTTTCGTCCGATTTCATGTAAATGGTGCACCAAAGTACTTATATATCTTTTGATTTGCACCAAATTTGGCATATCGTACTGAATTAAGCCTAGAGGGATGTCTGCCAAGTTTCGAGAAAATCGGTCCAGATTGAGATATAGCTCCCATATATAGTTTCGTCCGATTTCATATAAATCGTGCACCAAAGTCCCCATATATCCTTCGATTTGCACAAAATTTGGCATAACGTACTGAATTGAGCCTAGAATTATGTCTGCCAAGTTTCGTGAAAATCGGTCCAGATTTAGATATAGCTCCCATATATAGTTTCGTCCGATTTCATGTAAATGGTGCCCCAAAGTCCCTATATATCATTCGATTTGCACGAAATTTGGCATATCGTACTGAATTAAGCCTAGAGTGATATCTGCCAAGTTTCGAGAAAATCGGTCCAGATTTAGATATAGCTCCCATATATATTTTCGTCCGATTTCATATAAATGGTGCACCAAAGTCCCTATATATCCTTCGATTTGCACTAAATTTGGCATAACTTACTGAATTGAGCCTAGAATGATGTCTGCCAAGTTTCGATCCTGATTTAGATATAGCTCCCATATATAGTTTCGTCCGATTTCATGTAAATGGTACACCAAAGTCGCATATATCTTTCGATTTGCACGAAATTTAGCATAACGTACTGAATTGAGCCTAGAGTGATGTCTGCCTTGTTTCGTGAAAATCGGTCCTGATTTAGATATAGCTCCCTTTTATTATAGATTTATTTTAAGTAATTGACGCACCAAGGAACCAATATGCTGATTGGAAGAAAACGTTCTGAAATTAGTATAATCTAACCTGTGACATGTTTGTTTGAAATCGCTTAATATTTGGATAGAGGTTCCATATATATTTTCGCCAGATTTCAAGTAAATTGGGCATCAAACTCCTCATGTTAGTCAGATTGACATCAAATTTTGCACAACTTACAAAATTGAGCATAGAACTACGTAGTTGCGTTTTCTAGAAGTACAGAAATAGCCCAACGGATGACCTATTTATATTTGTTTGAAGTCGATTTACATACTTTATGGATAGATCTAGGTAGATTCACATTTAGATAAATATCACATATCATCCAATCACATTCATCCAATTTCATGTTAATAGTACTGTTTAATATACCCATAGTGGTGAAGGGTATCATATAGTCGGCCCCGTCCGATTTTACTACTTTCCTTACTGGTTTTCTTATATGGACATATCGGATATAAGAAAGTATAGCCTCGGTGTTTTGATAATCTTTCTTATATGCGATTTTTTTCTTATATCAGATGTGCTTATATCCGATATCTACTGTATATTCAATTAGCCCGTCGGCAACTGCAATAGTGTGAATGCTTTTCAGACCTGCTCGATATGTATTTTTATCTAAATGCTTACTTTTTTACCTACCTCTCTCTAGATCACGATTTTCTCTGAAGCACTGAGGCAGTTACTGCAACGAAGGCGTATTGCTATGTTGAAGTAAGGGAAGGATCTTTGTATCCTCATGTATATGGTGGAGAGGTGTCATGAGGAGGCACCCTGTTGCAGTTTTTAGGGCTACGTTCTGACAGATATCAGTAGCACAAGTATTTGCGGAACACACTTACCAATAACATTTTGAGGGCCTTTTTCCTATTTGTCAACTTGTCACAGATATGCGTCGTTTGCGCGGACAATTTATACATGCTATCGATTGTGATCCCGATAATAATTTTGGGATTGTTGTTGATCGGAATTTTATGTCCCTCTACCTGTACATTCAATGACATTTTCATGTCAGCAGTTGATGTGAAAAAACCAAGCTAATGGTATCAACGCGCAAGACGTTCAGTAGACTCGGACCAACTGTGGAATATTGTTGGCCAACAGATGCTACTATGGTCTGAGTAAGAAACTCAAAAGCCAGGCCACCTCTCGCCAGACCAAACTCACACTCCACAAGAAGTTGATAATATCCGTGGTTCTGCACTTTGAGTGTTTGTGAGACAAATTCTCCGGAAAAAACTATGGGCCGATATGCGTCAACGGTGAATATCGCCGTCGAATGAACCATGAGTTATATCATATATTCTCTGACATTGACATAGTCAAACGTATCAAGATGCAGCGACAGCGTTGGCTAGGCCATGTTGTGAGAATTAATGAAGGTACCCCTGCTCAAAAGGCATATAAAAGCGATCACTTGGTTCGCTTGATGCAGAAGGGGAAGGTCACGAATCCGATGGAAAGATAAGGTAGAAGACAACATCTTGGAAAATGGTCTTTCCAATTGGATGAGATGCGCACAAGACCGACGCGCTTGGAAATTTTTTTAAGTTCGGCTTATGGAACAACCGTTCTGTCATAAGCGAGCTAAGAAGAAGAAGTTCATGTGCTGAACAGTCCTAATGGCGTGGAATACTGTTGTTGTGCTGTGTTGCTTACCGAACCCATGCTGATAGAAACTGGATAGCTTTCCCTAATGATGTGGAGAAGCAGTGCCTCAATAGGTGCCGCTATGGGTGACAAAGTGGGATCGTCCTGTATTAGCCACCTTTGTTAGCATTCTTTAGTCAACTTCTGGCTCGTCCAGCTGTTTCACCATTACTACGTCAGCGTTAGGAAACAGCACATTAGATGATTTAGCGCTACGTTTGAAACTTTCAACATAACCCATTGAAAACTGTGGATATACCTCCTCGACGGGAAGAAATTTTATACGACGTATCGTTTAAAATGAATGGCAGATCTGATCAGTCACAATTTCGTCGTTAAATGGGACCGAGGTCATCATCATCCTTCTTACCAGGGTTCTAGAGGGACTTAACCGTTGCTCACTTTTTGCTTATTCCGGTTCCTACCCATTTCGATTTTCTATTTTTAATGACAGATGATGAAGAATAAAAAAATATGATTTAATAAAGCGGTCTGCTGTTGTAGAAAATTATACGGAGATGGTCTGATCCAAGTGAAAAGACAAGCTGCCAGTCAACCTTTCCCCCTTATTCTGGAGGAGGTATCCCCATTCACCGTGCGAAACATGAAGCTATCAATTTGCTCTGTCAGCTCTGTTCCCTCTGGTTATTACCTTGGACGGTATAACAAAATTCATGGTTTCATGGGCCTTCTATATATATCTAATGTTAGCGGTTAACAGGTTTTTATCGGTGATATATGAACCTGAACTTCGACAGTGCCACACTTAAACATTCCATGAATGGGTCACTAGAGTCTTGCTCAATCGAAATGCTAACCCTCATCTCCATTACGCGATCAATATATCATTCGGACTCATAAAATCCGCTATCTCAAATATTTTCCTCCAAGACAGTTGCAACTAAATTTAAGAACTGATTCACAATCAGGAGTAGAAACTGGAACTTATGGTGTTAAATACTGCAGGTTGTATTCCTTTTGAGGAGACTGCGGTAGACTCGCAACCGAGCCAAACCTGAATAGCTCCTGAAAGGCACTCACTTCCTAATTCCCATTTCATTTCACCGACACGGGCGGTGAGTGATGTTGAAGCAAACAGAACCATGTTGGTCTCAAAACAGATATAACTGGGGTGGCAGCCACTGGCCGTGTAGTATTGGGTCAATTCGAAATCGTAGAACTCGATGCCGTGGGATTGTCTATGTATCTTCAAGGTGTGTCAGTCAACGATTTTCATCTGCAGAAAATGCTGTTGAAGCGTTTTTTTTGCAGACACATCACTAACTAAAAATAATTTTTTATATATGTTGGTCTTGCCGAAAATGAGAAATATATACATCACACTTCAAAATGGGAGCTTCCAGAAGGAATATAATGAAAAGTCCCATCTTCAGAACTAAGAGTGATAAAAATACTACGATGTGTAAAGTTTAAAACAATTTGTATAATATGAGGTTTAAACATTTTCTAAATATTAACAATTCTTTCGAACTTAATTTAAGTCTCTAACTAATAATGTGAAATTAATTTATGATAAATAAATAATCGCATTTTACATTAATATGCCACAAATATATATACTAGCCCTCTTAGTATGTAGGCTATAAAAATCTATGTTAAAAATTACAGTCAGATTTTATATTTTCCTCTTTCGATGTTATACCAAAATACTTATTTAATGTCATTGACTGAGCGGACATTTAAAGCTCCGCACTTAATTAAGCTACTTAAAGGTCATTAACTGTTTCATACCCAACAACAATAGTGGACATAAGAACTTCTTTAAACATTTTCTTCTTCAATTTTATTTTTCTTTAAAAATACTTAATTTATTTATTTTCTCTCTTTTGTTTCTTTTTAGTTGTCGTTCTAGTTTAATTGGAATAGTGGAGCATTACCAAAAATGGGCACAAAGATCGAATACGTGGACACGACGCAAATCTATGCGACGAAATATATCCGGAACTCAAAAGCCATTGCCGTGCTGTGGGCCATATTTACGATATGCTATGCCATTATTGGTATTGTGGCATTTGTAACACCAGGTAAATTGATTGGCTATCTTGGCCGTTTTACTTTTATTGGTGTTTCTCTTGTACATGACCGATATATGATTGTTGCAATTGTTTACATTTTATTTTTTATCTAAACAGACAAATATTTCTGAAATGTATTTTTCTCTTTTTGAATACTTTGTTGAACATAACTTTTGGAATTTTGTGTGCGAATGATTAGCGTTTTTGTGAAATTGTCACGTTTTACAGTTTTATGGATTATTTGGTGTCCGAGCCATTAGGAGTTGTTTTTTTGTACGGAAATCTAAATTTAAAAAAGATCACAGTAAATGTTATATAAATGTGAAACAAATTTATAAATGACCGAAGAAAAAAAAACAACAATCTTAAAAATGATGAGATCATTTGTCATTTTTCTACATTGCGGTGTGTGTGTTGTTATTTGTCTAAATTTGTTAATGTCTTATCTGGGCCATTCGTTAATCTTCGCCATGGGAGATATATACAATCACTTATGTCACATAATGATGTAGTTAATGGTTAACCAAAGATAATTCCTAGTTTTGTTTGCTAAATGATTAACAATTTAAATAAATAATATCCCTTACCTCTTCTCTCTAAAATACCCATTACACTATGCGGCAAAATGGAGGTCATGGTCTGGAGGATCCAGAAGGACAAATTTGCCATAGGTCATGTTATTGTGTTATGGCGAAATACAGTTTTTGCTGAAAAAAACACAAAATCTTGGTCCTATTGCAGGTTATTTTTGAAATGAAATGCATTCTGTCAAATCGAATGGGGAATATTTTTGTGAAATATATTCTCCTTGTACCTTGAATTGTTGTGAGTATTTTCGTCTATATTTTCTTGTATCGTAAACAAATGAAATCAAGACGAGATTTTTTGACATTCAACTACTCTAAAAAATCGAGCTCATATGATTTCAGTTAGAGTCCTCATGTGCACGAAATATTTTTGGGTCCTTAAACTGGAAAACTGGTTATTTCTTCCTCGAAATTAGGTTTTTGGCTTCTTTGGCTTAAGTAATATTTTTCAGCAAAGAATTCGGATGAATTTGACAGTTCTTTATAAAAAATAACGAGGAACATTAAAGAAAAAATACAATTCAAGATGTTGAGCTATCTATTCATGTATAATAGGGTCGCCAGCAAAAAATTAACTCACCATATCTCAGAACTTTAACCCATGTCGAATTTTTCCTTCTGAGTTTCTCATATACTCACCATGTTATTTATCCTCAATAGGAATTTTCCAACCCCTCATACCATATTGAAAATTGGTCGGTATAGAATTTTATACTTATAAAAATGTACATTGGAGCATTTGGAGCTTAAAACATGAATACTGGTAATGAGAATTGAAAATAATTCGAAATTTTAGATCCTCTTTGTTTACAAAAATGTGCCTAATAGAAATTATCAATAGTGGTAAATGGGTAGATTTAGCTTCAAACCAGTGAGCGGAGCAGTATAGTCGGACGGGGCCGACCATACGATACCCTACACAACTACCACGTGGCTTTAACTTTCTGCGGATTTTTATTCCGAGCCTGGGCAATATTTCGTGATAGTTGCACCCTCTTACCCGATTAGAGGTCAACAGAACCTTTTCCATACACTCACATATTTTCCGAATGTTTCTAATATTCGGTACTTGTCCATATTCCATTCCCCGTGGGCTTTGTTTTGATGTTCGGCTTATAATTTTGGCCTATAGATCGACTCGAAAACACAACAAATTAATTTTTCGGTCCACATCATCCCAAAATTATTGTCTGATCATCACAGAACAAATAGGCGCTGTCCTTGACCATAACTGGAACCTCATGGACATTTCAAAGCGATCAGCCAGAGGGCAGACCCTCTGGTGTGGTAATAGGTTAATACATAATATCTGAATACGTAGACACCTGCAAATATTTAAGTGTAACTCCCACATCCGAGAACATACGACAATATAATTGGTATCAATTTATAGGTCAACCGCTCCTCTTGGATATACTATCAACTTCTCGGGCCTATGGCCTTCAGGAGTAAATATATACGCTATAGAACACAAATTTTGTCATATTTCACACAAAAGTCAAGGTCCATTTGACCCGCCAAAACAGGCATGCTTATTCTTTGGCCCGATCCCGTTCTACTTGTGAAAATTCGGGATGTTTGCGCCATAATTGCGGCCTCTGGAGCGGCCAGAAAATCAGACAAAAATAAAGTTTTTGGTCCATTTCATACCCTAAATATTAACCGACCTTTACCAAAAACAAAATTTCGTGAATATTGGTCCATAACTTACAAATTATAATGGGCAGACGGACGGACGGACACACATGTCTAGATCGACTCAGCTAGTCGAGATATGACGATCGGTATACTTAAAGTTGGGTGTAGGACCAATATTTCGCGGCGTTGCAAACATTTGGGGCTGCACAAAGCTATAATACCCTGACAAAATAGTTGTGTAGGGTATAAAAAGATTGTTGAGAATCCGAATTGATTCAAACTTTGCACGTTGTGGTACTTTTATCAAATTTAGATCAAGTCCGATGATAGGACCCATCCACCTCCTCCACAAAATGTAAAACGATTGAAAACTTGTAAATATCATACGGATAGAGTATCCGATGTGATCGATCGATGGCAATATTAATATTTTTAGGAAACCTACATTAAACCTGGAAATGGACCTATGGCGCCACTCCTTATGGAACCTCCTCTTCAGATTGTTAATATTTAAATACAAAAAATGCGAATGGTTAATGCTGTTAGGTTCAAACTTGGCTTAACCTTATATTTATATGAAATACCGATTTAGTGAAAATATCGCCTGTGTGGATCAATCTCCTGTGGTACCTCCCACACAAATTGTAACAATTTTGAAATGTCATAAATCTCGTAAAATGTGAAATGAGTCCCCGAGTCCATTTAGATGTCGAACTTAGCATTTTCATAAACCTTTTATAAAGGACAGGCAGATATGACAGTTAAATTGATCAGTCCCGACAAATGGACTCAGACTGGGCGACATAATTAAAAAGCAAAAAAAAAAAAAAAAACGTAGATTCTTAAAAAGGTCGGGACCATGCACTCATGTGTCAAAACTGGACTAGGAAAATCAACGCACTGAAAATAAAGCGGGATCTTTGTATGAATGTCAACTTACAGTCATTTCGATGCGAAAATGCGACTAAAACCTGTAAAATATGTTAACCCTCCAAGAACACGAAATGAAAAATTGCAACCACTGCGGTTGGAAAATGCGACTAAGACCTTCAAAATATTGAAAATTGAGCGGGACCTTTGTATGGTGGTTATTTCAAAACATGGCTGGAACTAAAATGAGATATTGGGATAAACGAACATAGATAGAAGCATGAGATTAGATTATGCGAATGAAGATTCGATATTGGATGTTGGTAGGAAATCATACTTACTTACTTAGCTGGCTTGTAACAGAACTTTCATTCCATAATCCGAGCTTAGAAAAGATTTCCAGGCGCGTCGGTCTTTTGCCCATTTTTTCCAATTTGAAAGACCATTTTCGGCAATGCTGTCTTCGACTTGATGTTTCCATCGTATTCTTGGCCTTCCCCTTCTGCGTGAACCATCAGCAGGTTCGCTTTTATATGTTTTCTGGGCTGGGACATCTGCCTACTAGAAATGATCCTTTTGTGCATTTTAAGCTGTTATTTATTATAATTTCAGGTGCCCATTGGATTACAAAATCTCCTGGGGAAACATTTTCGCTGTAGGTGTCTTTTTTGTTATATCCCGTATATAACGATGCCATCCTAATTTTAGTACACTGGAAGGTCATACATATGATATGGTTAAATCAATATCTGCAACATAGTATAGATCTAAATGTAACTAGCTGAGACGATCTAGACATGTGTGTCCGTCCGTCCATCCGTCCGTCTGTCTGTCCATTATAATTTGTAAACACAATACAGGCCGCAGTTATGGACCAATCTTCACGAAATTTTGCATGTAGGATGGGTTCGGTCCAATGAAGACCCCTATTGTTTTTGGCAAAGATCGGTTAATATTTAGGGGATGAAATGGACCAAATACTGAATTTTTGTCGGTTTTTCTGGTCGCTCCAGAGGCCGCAATTATTGCCCAAACATCTCGAATTTTTACATGGAGAAGGGGATTGGGTCAAAAAATAGGCATGCCTGTTTTGATAAAGATCGGCCAATATTTAGAGGGTCAAATGGACCCTGACTTTTGTGTGAAAAATGAAAAAAATGTATTGTATGGCGTATATATATACTCCATGAGGCTCCAGTTATGGCCAAGGACAACGCCTATAATTTTCGGTAACGATCAGATAATAATTTTGGGAAGAAGTGGACCGAAAACTAAACTTTTTTGGAATTTTTCGAATATTACAACACAACCCAGGTTGAAGAGAATATGGACAAGTAATTTGAAGGACTGTATTGAATATTTGTAATATTCGGAAAATATGTCAGTGTAAGGAAGAGGTGCTGTATACCTCTAATCGAGCAAGAGGGTTCAACTATCACGAAATGTTGCCTAGGCTCGGAATAAAAATCCGCAGAATGTTAGAGTTCCGTGGTAGTTGTGTAGGGTATCGTATGGTCGCCCCCGTCCGACTATACTGCTCCGCTCACTGGTTTATATTTGAGTTTGTTTTTAAGTTTCAAATTATTAAGCCTATTCTGTAATTAATATTTTTTCAGAATGGATTGGTGATCCCGATAACGAGAGTGCCGGTCGCATTGGTCTGTGGCAAATGTGCCAGAAAGATGAAATTTTCGACAATTGTAAACGTAAATGGGAAAATATATTACAGGTGCCCACATTTTCGTTTCAAGTAAGTTTTGGTCTCTCATGGTATACACCATTATCCATCCATCCATTACCAAATTGATAAATCCTTTCGTTATTTCAACATTTTTCCAGTTGGCTACCCTATTTATGGCGGCTGCAGTTGCTCTGGCCTTATTGACGATATGTTTCCTAATATTTGTAATATTTATGAAATCGACACGAGTCTTTCACATTTGCGGTTGGTTGCAAATCATATCAGGTATGTATGTAGCTATATGTGTGTGTATGTAGACAGTTCGATAGAGACAATTGTAAAATTAGTTGCATGCTGGAATAATGGAGATATTAACAAATTGTGAATGTATTTGGGGTTTTTTGCATTGATTGATTTCAAGTTAGAAGACCTACTTTTATTACTGTAAATGATGTTGGTTTTGTCTTTTTGTTGGAAGTGAAAATTAAACAGAAATGAAGTATGTAAAACAAACACATTAAATTGGGTTACGATTTACTATAATATTTGAGCTCAGCATTTATGGGCACGTAGCCAGAAGTTGTTGTTTTTGTGTCAAGTTTTCTTATTGTTTTTACTTCTTACATTAAGGTTATTAACTTGAAGTTTTCGCAGAATTTGCATAAGGTTGTGTTAATTGAGAAATATATATATATATATATATGCTTTGTAAATACTAGGTTATATCCGAACTTCGAATAGCCCTTATTATTTTTTAAGAAGACTTTTGAATCGGATCATTTCAGAAAAGAATTTCAAGACTTCAATGAGAAGAAGTCCTTCTGGTGATTAATGAGAAAACGAAAACTATGAGAAAACTCTTCTCTAAGACAAGACATTCAGTTCTTCCATAAGAATACCTTCAGTTTTTCCAGAAGAAGGCTATCTGCTCTTCTATGGTAAGACCTTCCGTCCTTCTATAAGAAGTCCTTCATCTCTTTTATAGAAGACCTTCAGCTCCTCTATGAGAAGAACTTCAGCTACTCTATGAGAAGACCTTTAGCTATTCTGTAAAAAGACCTTCACCTCTTCTATGGGAAGACTTTCACCTCTTCTATAGGAAGACCTTCACCTCTCTAAGACAAGACCTTCAGCTCTTCCATAAGAATACCTTCAGTTTTTCCAGATGAAGGCTATCTGCTCTTCTATGGTAAGATCTTCTGTCCTTCTATAAGAAGTCCTTCATCTCTTTTATAGAAGACCTTCAGCTCCTCTATGAGAAGAACTTCAGCTCCTCTATGAGAAGACCTTTAGCTCTTTTGTAAGAAGACCTTCAACTCTTTTATGGGAAGACCTTCACCTCTTCTAAGGGAAGACTTTCACCTCTTCTATAGGAAGACCTTCACCTCTCTATAGGAAGACCTTGAGTTATTCTTCTAAAAAAAGACATTTACATCTTCTATGAGATGATATTTAGCTCTTCTAAGGGAAGAATACCTTTTGCTCTTTAATGATACGACTTCCTGCTCTTCTATTTGAAGACCTCCTGCTGTTCTATTAGACGATCTCCTGTTCCTCTATTAGAAGACCTTCAGCTCCTCTATGAGAAGACCTTCAGCTCATCTATGAGAAGACCTCCTGCTCTTCTATGAGACGACCTTCAGCTCCTCTATGAGAAGACCCTCAGCTCCTCTAAGAGAAGACCTTCAGCTCCTCTAAGAGAAGACCTTCAGCTCCTCTAAGAGAAGACCTTCAGTTCCTCTATGAGAAGATCTTCAGCTCCTCTATGAGAAGACCTTCAGCTCCTCTATGAGAAGACCTTCAGCTCCTCTATGAGAAGACCTCCTGCTCTTCTATGAGACGACCTTCAGCTCCTCTATGAGAAGACCTTCAGTTCCTCTATGAGAAGACCTTCAGTTCCTCTATGAGAAGACCTTCAGCTCCTCTAAGAGAAGACCTTCAGCTCCTCTATGAGAAAACCTTAAGCTCCTCTGTGAGAAAATCTTCTATGAGAAATCCTTCAGATCTTATATGGGAAGACCTGCAGATCTTATATGAATAGACCTTCTCCTCTATGAAAAGACCTTCAGATCTTCAATGTGAAGACCTTCAGCTCTTCTATGAAAATACCTCCTCCTCTATAAAAAGACCTTCAGATCTTCTATGAGAAGATATTCGAAAGTCTAAAGAAATAGTGACAAACTTGTTTTCTTCTATAAGAAGACCTTCTGCTCTTCTATAAGAAAACATTTCTGGTCGTATATGACAGCGAAGTTTTCCAAATTTTTATTCTAAAATAGTTGGTATTTATTTTAAAATAAATTCCTAAACATTTGTTTCCTCTTTTTCTAGCTCTATGTATGATTGTGGCCTGTGGTGCTTTCCCATTCGGTTGGAATTCCGACGATTTCCGCAAGGTATGCGGACCAGATGCCAATCGTTTCGAACTGGGTCTGTGTGGCATTAGATGGGCGTATCCTCTGGCCATTATTGGATGTGTAGATGGCGTTGTGCTGGCGACACTGGCTTTTATATTGGCCACCAGACATGTACGCCTGCAACCCGATCCAATGTATCAAAATTCTTTATTTAAGGGTAAGGGTAACAAAATTTCCTTTTATTAAAAAACAATAATTAATTTGAATTATTCTTCCCAACAGGTGAAATCAACAACAGTTACCTAACAGATGGTGTTAGTTTAGCAGGTTCACGAAAGAATCTCAATCTACAACCAATTCTATTGGTTGCCCCACCCGGTGATGATACCATTTCACAATTCTCAAGTCGAACACCGAATCATCGATACAATCGGCCGGATTATCACAATTCAATGCATCAATTCTAGTAGTGCTTCATACCCTGCTTATTTGGGGGGTATATTGGGGACTAATGGGAGCTCAAGATTAGCTCTTGTGTTTTTTTCGGATACTGAGACAAATAATTAATTAGCTTTTTAAGATCAGTCTGCCTCTCTGTTTCTTTTACTGTCTTATCTTCATCTTCGGAAGACAAGCTATGTAACTGAGTAACTGCCGATGTTTTTCTTGCTAATCTACATACCGTACCGTAGCGATGTAAGTTAATTATTTAAATGTGACCATTTTGATAAATGTAACAAATTTTTTAATAGGTTTATGCAAGTGTTATGACCTTGACTGTTATTAATTTATAAAAAAAAAAACAAATTATTTAAGTTACATAAACGTTTATGTGTATATTTATAAATATATATAATTATGTTTTGTGTGTAAAAAATATATATGTATGTAAAATTTTTTA
Source organism: Musca vetustissima (assembly GCF_032173495.1). Taxonomy (NCBI): domain Eukaryota; kingdom Metazoa; phylum Arthropoda; class Insecta; order Diptera; family Muscidae; genus Musca; species Musca vetustissima. The sequence continues at coordinate 94,726 of NW_026872593.1, forward strand.
AAGTGTATAAAATAATATTTTTTTTTGAAATATACAATGAAACAAATATTAAATTGTAGAAAATGTCGATATTCCTTATTTAAATCTTGTAAATTTCAAACACTGGATTGTGTATACGGAAATATGAAGGGCTGGTAAAATAATAAAACTGATACTTTCAGAACTCATTTTTATACCCTACAGCATAAAGTTGTCTGTTTGTTAACATCACAAAATATGGAATATTGAAGATAATGCTTTGAAAGCACTTTCGATTTTTTGGATACTTTTGGATAGGAAGAAATTCGAGCTATAAAATATCTAATAGAAATAGAATAGAGCTTACCGATTATATAAGAGAAAAATGACTATATGGCCATATTTAAGAAGTTTTTCTGCTCTCCGGTGTGAAAGCCTACTGCTCTTCTAGGACAGATTATTCTGCTCCTCTGGGAATCAAAATACTTTCCGCTCGTCTATGAAACCTTTCAATCTTTTATAATGAGGCATTCCCCTTAATTTGCCTTCCGATCTTCTTAGTCATTAGAAGACAAGCAGCTATTCAATGACAAGATCATTAAACATGATCTGAGAAAACCTTCTTCAGCGCCTTTATAAGAAGACCTTCTGGTATTTTTTTTATAAGAAGTCCCTTCTAGAATGTTTGGTGTTTTGTGGACCTGGGACATGTTGTTCAACCAAATTTTCTATAACTTAGTATATTGGGATCTTTATAGCGTGGACTTATGTTCCAAGGTCCCCATATAATGGTACTCCATTATTCGGAATTTTTGAAAAATGTTTCAAACGAATTTACTATAATTTCATATTCCTAGGTTTTCATTGGGTGTCACATCTTCCCCTATTAAAAATATACCACGACATAGCCTCCATATAAAAGTTCGGATCGAATTTAAATATTTTGAATGTTCCACATAAGTGGCTACAATTTTGGGGTTGTTTTTAATCCCTTAGACTTATGGCTATATATACTTTGGGTATATACACTTTGATACAGTGAAAATGTACGTCATCGAAATATTAGATTTAGACCCCATGTTTCTTTTGACAAACCCCGTTTCAGAAAATTCGAAGTCGAATTGCAAATGTCCGTCCGTCCGTCTGTATGGTCGGCTGATGCGCACAATAGCTTTTGAAGAAAGCAACCGATTTCGTCCAAACTTTGACATCGTATTATTTCTTCAAAACTTAGTTTAAGTTCAAAGATGGGGAATATCGGTCCACTTCTTCTGGTACCTCCCCCACAAAATGATCAACATTTTGCTAAAAATTAATTTTATAATATCATGCGAACGGACTATTCGATTTGAACCAAACTTTGTACAACCTATCATCTTTATTAAGCCTACATCAAGTCCGAAGATGGGACCTATTGGTCCACTTCTTCTGGTACCTGCCCCACAAATGGTCACAGTTTTTAAATCCAATATGAGGCGAATGGAATGTCAGATTTGAACCAAATCTTGCAAAACATAATAGGTTGCGCAAGGTTTACCAAGTCTAGATCAAGTCTGAAGATAGGACCTATTGGTCCACTCCTTCCTGCACCTCCCCCTCACAAATGGTCAATATTTTATAAACTTATAAATTTAATTTGAAACGAATTGAATAACCGCTTTGATCAACATTAAATCCGAAACCTCTTCTGATTAAAACATATATCTTATATAAATCTAATAATAAAATCTGTGTGTAATTCCGAAGTCCTCCACAAACCATAGGTTAGGGGTATATATCTGTTGGGAACACCGACTGACACTTTTTTACTTGTTTGTTTATTATAGACACATGTTATGACATAGTCCCCACTTTTCGGTGTTTTTAAGCATCTAGCCACATTTTCCAACGAAGTGGCGTCTAATTAGGTATTCCGGGCTCTTGAGGTAATTTAGTTCTACACTCAATTTTTCCCCGAAGTAAAAATATTTAGCATTTAGCGTTCGGGGATGCTGACAACCTATTTTTAAAAATATTTTATTTTCGTCATCTCTAATATGTAGCTAAAGTAGCCAGAGGGTATCATATAGTCGGCCCGTCCGGCTGATTCTGAGGAACACTACAATTTTCACATAAAACACCCCACAAATAACCATCAACGAATAAATTGTTTTATTCCTGCTTCAGGTAATTTTTTTTGTCTGCTGCACAACATAAAATGTAATATAGATATCTGTATTAGTTACTGGCTAATCCCAGGGCCAAAAGTAAATCGGCCACTGTTTTCGCTAAATCAGCAACAAGTTCAGTTATATGATTGACCAATTCGCCCACATTGGCACCCAACTGGCCATTGAGGAGTACAACCGGATTGACAAGAATTCGACCAACATCACCAAGTATTTTGGATAAATCGCCGACAGCAGTTTCTAAATTCTGAACCAAGGTGTTCTCCTGAGCCTTAATCGTGAAGATACCAAGGAGAGCAGCTGGAAGAGAAATTTTAATTATTTACAAGAAAAATCAGTTTTTGCAAGTACATTTTTTTAGTTTCACTCACCTGAGATAATAAAAACGGCTAAGAGTTTTTTCGAAAACATTTTTAGTGATTTTTAAACAAGCGAACTGTTGTTGAAATATAAAACTCACTGGGCTTTTATATTTAAAACTCAGTTCTAGTTGATTTTAGCAAATTTGAAATAGCTTTCAAGGTGTGGGAAAATTAGATGCCCTGCCTTTGTCGGTGGATTTTTTCTGTAGGAAATTTGTTTTGTCGCTTGTTATTTAATTGGCAAATCTAAAGAAATTGCAAAACAAGGTATTTAATTTGTTCATATGTAGTGTTTTTAACTTTACGATTTGTTTATGACGAAATATAGATTTGTGTTTAGAAATTCTCCTGCTTTTATAGAAACCCATTATGGATGTAACAATTGAAGTGTTACTTAACACAGTCGATAATACGGTTTACTGTTATTGTGAATACTCATTATTAACTTGTGCATGTCTCTGATATATCTTTGCAAAGACAACAACCCGAATATAAAAATATTAAAGACAACAGATGTCGCTATTGGTAATAATACCTTCGAGGACGTTTATATAAATATTTTCTAGCCTATGGGGTCTAGTTGATCAATATTGATCATTTTTAGTAAGTAGGTAGTAGGAAGATGTGTTACCCAATGAGAATCCAAAATACTAAATTAGAGCCAATTCGATTGAAAACTTGTGCCTATACTCAATAAAAATACAGAAATGTCGGTACCTTTGCATGGAGGATGTCGTAAAAAGTGAACCATTATTGATAATTTTTGGTAGGAAGATGTGTTACTCCATGAAAACTCAAAATTCCAAATTATAACTAAATTGATTGAAAAACGTTTTCAAACTCCCTAAAATACCGAATATCGGGGAGTACCGTTATATGGGGGCTATATTAAATGGTGGCACATATCGATAATTTTTATACCCTCAGCCTTATGGCACTTTGCTGCGGCCATGCCAAAATATTGGCCTTAGACCCATGTTTCTTTGGACCAAATTCATTTCAGACAATTTGGAGTCGATTTATGTATATTCGTCCGTCAGTCTGGCCGGTTGGTGCGCTGGATAACTTTCGAAGGGAGTAACCGAGTTTATCCAAACTTTGCACATTGTAATATTTCTCCCAAACTTAGTTTAAGTTCGATGATGGGGAATATCGGTCCACTCCTTCTGGTACCTCCCTCACAAAATGGTCAAAATTGTGCAAACAAAATTATTTTATATTCTTTACCAAGCTTAGATCAAGTACAAAGATGGGACCTATTAGTCCTCTCCTTCTGGTATCTCCCTTACAAATAGTTAAAGTTTTCAATATTTACATATCCAATATTAGGTGACTGGAATTTCCGATTTGAAGCAAACTTTGCACAATCTATTATCTTTAGGAAGCCTGGATCAAGTCCGAAGATGGGACCCATTGTTCCACTCCTTCTGGCATCTCCCCCACAAATGGTCAAAATTCTCAATATTTACAAATCTAATATCAGGCGAATAGAATGTCGGCCCTCTCCTTCTCCCGCACAAGCTTGTGAACTTAATTTGTAGCGAATTTAATAACCGCTTTTATCGATATTAAATCCGAAATCTTTTTGATAAAAATTAGGCTGAGGGTATACATTTGTCGGCAACACCGACAGACACTTTTTTAGATACTTTGTCCACAATTCGGTAAAATCGATCCAATATATATAGATGAGAGTTATATATAAATTTGAACAAGTTTTCACCAATCTCAATACGTTTGGGGAAACTTATTCTATGTATATCCTAAAAAGTTATTAGGGGAATATTTTGATTGATTTTACCTGTTGAAAATATATGCACAAAAACATAAGAACCTACACCACAGTGTGGTGATGAGTATAAATATGTGGTACTCCTTTCGGTACCCTTTGTGGGGTACCGAAAGGAGTACCCCACAAAGGGTAAATATTTCAAAAACATGTAAAGTTAATGTGAATCGAATTGAATAGCCGATTTGATCAACATTAAATCCGAAACCTATTTGATAAACCTATATATAAAGTGAATAAGTGAGTAATTCCGAAGACCTCTGCAAACCACAGGCTGTCTGTCGGCAACACCGATTGATACTTTTTTACTTGTTGGTAGGGAAATTCCCTACTAATATGCCCACGCTTATAGAGTTTGTTGAGCGTCCGTATTACCCAAATACGCAAGGACCTTATTTGTAATGTTGTTAATTGATCGAACATATTTTATCTTTATAGAAATACAATTTTTTCTGTGACTGGAATACTATTTTCAACAAATCTAAAATATTCAATTTCAATGTTGAAAATGTTAAATTTTCGGTCTTGATACTCAATTTTATGTTTTGATATGCATATTATTGTAACATTTATTGCAATACATGTATTTAATTGTTGAGATGAATAAAATCTTACGCATGAATTTGGGTATGGGCCTCATAGGTTGAACTGATTGCGAATCGATTCAATTTTGAATAAGGCTTCTTTATACTTCATCAATGCTATATGTTCTTGATACAATCCTTTTTGTCTTAAAAACAAAACTACTATCCTACTATTTATCTATAGACTACTTTAAAGAACATAGGTATTTTTTATCTATAATATTTGGAAAATATATGTATGTGATTGTGTTCCCAATTATTATATCACTATCGATTTGTATGTATAGGTGTTTATTTCGATTAGCCAACACTCTATTAAAGCTTTAGAAGTTTGTTTTGTTATTGTTGTTGTAACTCAGATGTTTGTTATGGTCCTTAACTGAATTGACTTTTCACGTTCGCTAACTTCATTGCGTGTTCTGGGTGGTTTCGGTGGTGGGGAGGGTGGATTTGTTGGTAATAGAAAAGTGTTAGCAGCCAAGGTCTTGTATTAGGGGTTGCTTTCATATTTTTTGTTGTCACGCTTCCTTATTCACTCGTGCGTTTTGTTTTTTTTTTCGTTTCTTAAGACAATTCAATATAAAAATGCCAATATATAGGGCGTCAGCTGGTTGGCCACTTAGATTATGTTAACGCATTATAAATGCGTTGATAGAATAACTTATGAATTATATGGATTTGTTGGTGTGTTTTTTTAGGAAAATAGAATGGAATTTTATAACACCCTACATTAGGATTAAATGGAAAATTGTAGTTTTGAAAAAGATGATAGAGTAGAAGATGATATATAAAGTGAGTAAAATCAATATGTTTTGTTAATAAAAGTGGGCTGATATTTATAAAAAATCCGAATAAAATCAAATCGTATATCCATTATTGGAGGTTTTGGGTACAATGTCAAATATCAAAAGATTGGCGACGCGTGAGTTCATAACGCAAGATCGTCGTGGGACATACATTGAGATTGAGGTATCCTTATGCATTTCTTTCGCCAACATGCATGCTATATTGTATTAAAACTTGGCCGTATAAATAGATGTGTTCTCGTTGGATCCCACCACGACCTAAGTATGCTCTTGGGGTTCATAACTGGTAGATTTATGGTTAAAACGTGGAAACCAAAACATAATCAAACTAAATTTCACCGAATTGAGAACAGAACAAGTAAAAAAGTTTTAGTCGGTGTTTGCGACAGATTTATACCCTCATTCTATGGTTTACGGAGGTCTTCGAAGTTACACACATGTTTTATTATTCACTTTATATACGATATATGTTTTTATTAAAGATCTTCGGATTTAATGTTGATCAAATCGGTTTTAAAATTCGATTCAAATTAAGTTCACAAGTTTATAATATATTGATCCTTTGATTGAAGGAGAGGCCTAATATTGGATTAGTAAATACTGAAATTGTTGACCATGTGTGTGGGAGGAACCAGAAGTAGTGGACCAATGGGTCTCATCTTTGGATTTGATCTAGGATTGGTAAAGATAGTAGGTTGTGAAAATTATGTTCGAATTGGACATTCCATTCGTCTAATATTGGATTTGTAAGTTTTGACCCCTACTGGAGGAGGATCCAGAAGGAGTGAACCAATGGATCCCATCTTCGGACGTGATCTGGGCTTGGTAAAATAAAAGATTGTACAAATTCAAACCGGATAGTCCGTTCACATGATATTATTAAATTTTTTTTGCATAATTTTGATCAATTTATGGGGGAGGTACCAGAAGGAGTGGACTTATATTCACCATCTTCGAACTTGAACTGAGGTTGGAAGAAATATTACCATGTGCAATGTTTGGATGAAATGCGCACCAACCGGCCAGACAGACAGACAGAGGGACGGAAAATTGTAAATCGACTCCAAATTGTCTGAAACGGATTTGGTCCAAAGAAATGGAATGGAGATTTAGATGGAGGCTGATATTGAGTTTATATATATATTCGTCCGATTTCATTGAAATTGTGCACCAAATAACCAACGTTCTTTTTATTAAAATGGCATTTTAATCGCTCTGCTGTAAATCATCTCATGTATGTACTCAAAGTGGTGAAGGGTGTCATATACTCGGCCCGTCCAATTTTGTTTCTTTACCTCTTTGTTGACATTGGTGGAGATTTCATATTTTTTTCATATAATTGGTGAATTTAAGCCCACAGGTCTTGTTCGATTGAAATGATATTTTGCATATACTATGGGAATACCCAAAGCAACATAGAATATCATATAGTCGGTCTCGTCCGACGTAGGTTTTAAGCTTGAATTGTGGTTTTGGTTTCACATGTTCCAGTCAGCATAAGTCGCATCCGCCGAGAAAACGATTTATAGAATTATCGATGTCGTCTTTGCTCGGAAGTGGAATTCAGGCCAAAATTTCAGGACGATCGGCTTATAACTGCGACCTGTAAAATAAATTATATTGATTCAACTAATCAATTTATGATCGTCGATGTCTAAAAAGTGGGTCGAGGGTCAATATTTCGTGGCATTACAAACTCGTGGGACCACTTAATGTTATTATATCACAACGTAGTTGAGTAGGGTGTAAATATTTCCATGGTATTTTGGCAATAACATTTTCATAATATTTTTCTACCCCAAAAAATTTTTATTGTGAATTAAGATGTCTGTTGGCATACCGTAGTAAGGTGGCAGCATATGGTGCCAAACCCATTTCGGCGAACTTTGTTTCCTTTTTCCGCATATATTCGCTCTATGCTTTTACCCAGTTTTTGTGTCTAGTCTCGTCGCATTGTTGGTTTGCAATACGATAGAGTCTAGTTCTCAAATCCTTAGCACCCTGCCCCCAACTCCACTATGACCACCACATCTTGAACCAAATTGTTATTGGCATTAGTAAATTGCTGCGTTTTATTGATTTGAATTTGGTGGTTGATGTTCATCGTCTTCATTTATTGGGAAGGCATCTTTTGAAATTGGGCGCTAAACGTTCGGGAAATTTGTTGTTTGTTATAGCCATGGGCTTTTAGTGCTATTATGGTATGGTGGAAGCTATTCTCGTAGTAGTTGTTGTTGTTGCCAAGGCTACTGCTTGTGATATTTTATACGAATTACATTTGTTGTTGATGGTTATTTGATATGTTGCCAATGAAGAATAATTTCCCTTTAGATGGCTGGCTATTTGAAATAAATGGTCGACAAGTGTTCCACAAGGGAAGCCGGAGGAGGAGGAGAACGGCATTGGTCATGTGTTTTGTGTTTAACTAATGGGCATGAGATTTGGAATCTATGATTTGATGATGATTTTTATTCTTATGAAATTGTTCTAATAGCCTTTTATTGGTGTCGTAAATATGTATTTATGGAAGTTTTATTTGTTAAGTTTCTTTGGTGGAATTGAAAGATTATATTTTGTAGATTAAAAACTAATTTTTCAATACATCTGATTTACAAGAAAATGATTTTAAAAACATAATTTGTTTGCCAAATTGTTTGCAATTTCCCATTCCGTGATTGTTTTTTTTTTTTTTTGGTTTTTTCGGCCATCAAAAGTAAAAACTTAAGTGAGTTAAGATTCTGCAACATTTTTTTACAAGGCCAATAACAGTTTGGTCCGACAACCCACAACCCATATTACATTTCGTAGCTTCATATTTTATAGTCGGGATTTGTGTGTGTGTGCGCGCGCTGTATTCGTATTGGCTGTCTTGCCTACAAAACAACCAGAGGACGCCTTAAAGGTTTCACATTTAGTAAATGTCAGGAACAGAAATTGAAATTTTATAAATGTTAAAAAAATAAAATTCAGTTAAACAAAGAGGGAATGAAATCAAGTAAACTACCCACAATAACGAAAAAGAAAAACAATACACAGAAGTAAAGAATGGAAAATGTAATCAGAATACACACATAGTTTTTTAAGCGTATAATTTATTTGCTTGTTACAATGGTATATAGGAGTAAAACGTTGAAGGTCAATGTGAACTAAATCCGGTAAAGGAAGGATTAAAGTAGGAATCGACCAATTTATGTATATGAAAGCTTCATACTTGTAGGACGTATTGGAATCACTTTCTGAGTCGATGAATGCAGGTCCGTTCGTATCTCTGTCTGCCTATATATTTTTGTAAACATACCCTGCCGAAATAGCTCCGTTATATAATTTAGTCCGATTTAATGATGATGCACTAGAGAACCGCCGTTTGTCCTTGAAATTTAGCATATCTTTCTGAATTGATTCTAGAATTGTGCGTATCAAGTTAACTTTAAATCGGTTTAGCTTTAGATAGAGTTTTCATATATATTTTTGTCCGGTTTCTTGTAAAAGGCGCACCAGAGACCCCACGATTGTTCGATAAATACAAAATTTTACGAAATGATGTACCATACATTATACGAAAAAACTCATATATATTTTTTATGCTTTACGGTAACTAGAAAAGATTTACCAAATATTTATAAAAACAAAGTAAAAATGTCAGTCGGTGTTGTCGATATTTACCCTCACCCTATGGTTTGCCAAGGATGATTTCGGAATTACGCATATGTTTTATTATTCGTTTTATATAAGGTATATGTTTTTATCAAAGATGTTTCGCTTTTAATGTTGATCAAATCGGTTATTCAAATAAAATTTATAAGTTTATATAATATTGACCCTTTTTGGGGGGAGGTACCAGAGGAGAAGGCAAACAGGCCCCAAATTCTAGCCTGATCTAAGCTTGGTAGAGATAATAGGTTGTGCCAAGTTTGGTTCAAACCGGACATTCTATTCACCTAATATTAGAGTTAGAATCATTTGTGTGGGAGGTACCAGAAGGAGTGGACCAATGGGTTTTACTTCAAACTTGATCTAGGCTTGGTAAACATACTAGGTTGTGCAAAGTTTGGTTCAAAGCGGACAGTAGTGGCCAATGGGTCCTATCTTCGAACTTGATCTAGCTTGTAAAATCGGATAATCTGTTCGCATGATAAATAAATCATTTTTTACACAATTTTTATCATTTTGTGAGGGAGGTACCAGAAGGAGGGGACCGATATTCCCCATCTTCGAAATTGAACTGAGATTTGAAGAAATATTAAGATTTGCAATATTTGAATTAAATCAGACAGACGGTCGGACGGACGGACATTTGTAAATCGACTCCAAATTGTCTAAAATGGGATTGGTCAAAAAAAAAAAAAAAAAAAAAACATAGGGTCTAAAACCAATATTTCTATGAGGCACATTTTCATCGTATCAACTATTACAGAATTCTAACTTTGTACAGATCTATGTGCCAAATCTGGGCAATATTTCGCAATATTTGCACCCTCTTAACAGTTTCTTTAAACATAGCGCGTAATTTACGCGTAAGTATTTACGTATAACATCCATATCCGGAGACATACACCAATATAGGCAGAACCCGTCTTGTATGGAAAATTTCGTGACGATCGGTCTATAACTGTATCGTGTTTACAAAGTATAATGGACAGACGGACGGACGGACACGCATGTCTCGATCGACTCAGCTAACTGAGATATGACGATCAGTATACTAAAAGGACCAATATTTCACAATATTTCACTAGGACCAATATTTCACAGCGTTAGCAACTCTTGTAGCCACACAATACTATAATACCCTTATAACATAGTTGTGTAGGGTATAAATACAGGACCATTGATAGTCTTTACAAGCATATTAAAAATATCCACGAAACACAAAATGATGCACAAATCTGAATATTAATCACTCATATTTGGGTATAGCTCTATTAAAAAAGGTATTTTGAGTGTCACCTTTTCCAATGAAAGTGGCTGTAGTTAGCATTCCGTGATCGCTACCAACATTTTCACTATAAGCACATGTTTCTAAATATCCCATTTACAAAATTCACGCCTTGTTTGTAGTATGTTCAAGTTTATTGCCAAATTTTCCAACCTTAGTGTTTGCAGATTGTTTATTTGGTGGTATGACACCCATATATTTAGTCCCGATCGATTTTATGCATTTTGAATGTCCATCTCATGGTAAAGAAGGTATAAAATGAGGTTTTTACTTGTTTTTATATTTAAGTCGATATTATTCTCAATGCAGCATACATACATATGCCTTTTATTCATACATATATGTATGTGATTTTTTATGGCAATTTCTTCTTTTTTTATTTTTCAATTCAAACGAATTCTTACAATTCACTGCTTTTTGATTTGAAGTTATTTATGGTCCATTTATGACGAGGCTGTGCAAACAGAAGTGAAAATATTTCATTGTGAACAAATGAATCCTTGAACTAAAAATAAGAAAAAAAATTGCATGTCAAGGCGGACATCAATCGGAACTTGTAATGTTGGCTATGTACACAATATACGACGTCTTGTGTTTTATGAACTACTTATGTTGTTTTTTTGTAGGTGACACATGTTAGAACGTTTATGATTTACTTTTCTGAAAGGTTTTCTATTCAATTAGAAATCGATCAATTGTAAGCCAATTTAGTTGAAAAAGGTGGTCGAAATGTGGCATCATAATATTTAATATCTTTTAATTTTTTTTAATATGTTCTAGGCTTTTATGCCCAAGTCAACTATGTTGTGACTGACGTAATATTGGCCCTAGACAAACCTTTTGAGTATACCGATCGACATATATTGACTAGTTGAACTTGCAATCAACGTTATTCTCTGGTCGTCACGAAATCACACAATTTTACGCGGGGAGGTGTACATACAAAAGCGTTTCGGGGCCGACTATATGATACCACTTTGGGTACATAGAAGAGATGTTCATATGTACAATATCCTGTAGAAAGACATAAAATCTTTGGAGCACCATTAAAATGGAATCGGACGAAATAATATTTAGACATTTGGTACGTTGTGCTCAAATTCGTCCCTAAGGGACAAACTTTAGTTTTGTTTAAAATGAAATCGGATGGAAATAAATGGAAGCTATGTGTAAATCTGAACCGATTTCAATCTAATACGTTAGGTGAAAAAACAGGTTCCTCGGTGGATCATTTGTATAAAATCGCACGGAAATCTATATGGGAGCTATATCTAAATCTAAACCGATTACAACAAACCTTAACATAGAACATTCTAGAATAAGTTCCATACCCTCTGCCAAATTTCGTGTATATGTAACAAAAGTATGCTCTTCGGTACACAATTTACATAAAATCAGATTACATATTTTTATAAAACTTAATACACATCACTAAACTCAATACGCTGTGCAAAATGTTGTCTGGTTGTTTGTGCATGATTCACATAAAATCTGACGAAACTATATATGAGAGCTATATCTTAATCTGAACCGATTTGAACAAAACTTCACATGCACCAATATATAATACCCTGTACGACAATGTAGTGAAGGGTATAAAAAGGTCCGACATTTTTGACGGGGGGAATTTTATTCTCTGAGCGAACGAATTACCAAATGGCAGGCAATCTGAGTGTCTGCAATTTAGAAATTTCAGAAATACAATATACAAACTATGAACGTAGAACTTAGTTGACACATTTTTACGAAGACCTTTTTACGCCTCAGGAACCTTGAACACTGAATTACAGCCACATCGCCTGAATATGTGCCTAGGATGATGAAAATACCAATTTATGGTGGTTGACGTTCATAATACCTGCCTTTTTATACTCTACACAATGAAGGTGAAATCGATTAGGGCTTTCAGGAGAAAAGAACATATCAAACTACCGCTAGCGGGGTTACGTACGTGGTGCGCACGATAACTCTCGAAGGGAATAATCGATTTCATCCAAACTTTGTACATCTTAATACTTCTTCTGAACTTAGTTTAAGTTCGAAGATGGGGAATATAGGTCCACTCCTTCTCGTAACTCCTCCACAAAATGGTCAAAATTGTGCTAAAAATAAATTTTATAATAAAATGCAAATGGACTATCCCATTTTAACGAAACTTTGTACAACCTATTATCTTTACCAAGCCTAGATCTACACCTTTTTCAAATGTTATTCAAAACATTTCAATTGCAATTTCAGAATTTCATTTGTAATTCGAAAACTCAATTTGCAATTCATAACATTTCACTTGTAATTCTAGTATGTAATTTGTAATTCACAACATTTCATTTGTAATTTTAAACTTTTCGTATGAAATTTAAAAAATTTCATTCGTAATTCGAATATTTCAATTTGAATTTCGTAGAGTTTCATTTGAAATTCAAAAAAATCCATTTGAAATTCACAGAATCCAATTTGAAATTCATAACATTTCTCTTGTAATTCATAAATTTTCAGTTGTAATTCATAACAATTCATTTCAAATTCATACATATTCCTTGTGTGTTACCAATAATATTTTTTGAATTTAAAATTGAATGTTATGAAAAACAAATGGAATGTTATGTATTTCAAATCAATTGTTAAGAATTTCAAATGGAATTTTATTAATTTCAAGTGGAATTTTATGAATTTCAAATGCACATATTTGGAATTTCAAATGGAAGTTTATGAATTTCAAATGGAATTCTATGAATTCCGAACGGTATTCTAGGAATTACAAATAAAATTCTCGAATTACAGCTGATATGTTGTGAATTGCAAATGGAATTCTCGAATTGCAAATTATATGTTGTGAATTACAAATGGAATTCTCGAATTACATTTGATATGTTTTGAATAACATGTGAAAAAGGTGTAGTAAGAAGATGGGACCCATTAGTCCACTGATTCTGGTACCTCCCCCACAGAGGGTCAATATTTTCAATATTTATACCCTACACAACTATGTTGTCAGGGTATTATAGCATTGTCCAGCCCCAAAATTTTTTAACGCCGCGAAATATGGATCCTAGACCTAGACCCACCTTTAAGTATACCGATCGTCATATCTAGACTAGCTGAGTCGATCTAGACATGTGTGTCCGTCCGTCCGTCTGTCCATTATAATATGTAAACACGATACAGGCCATAGTTATAGACCAATCTTCACGAAATTTTGCATGTAGGATAGGTTCTGGTCAATGAAGACCCCTATTGTTTTTGGAAAAGATCGATTAATATTTAGGGGATGAAATGGACCAAAAACTTTATTTTTGTCGAATTTTTGCATGAAGAATCGGTCAATATTTAGCGGGTCAAATGGACCCTGACTTTTGTGTGAAAAAATACAAAATCTTTATTCTGGGGCATTTATACTTGCGCCTGGAGAACATATACCCGAGAAGGAGTTTTTGACCTTCAAATTAATACCAATTATATGGCTGTATGTACTCTGATGTGGGAGTTATCCGTTACTGCATTAGAGGACGGAAATGTCGCGCTGACCGCTTTGAAATTGTACATGAAGTTCCGATTATGGTCAAGGACGACGCCTATAGTTTTCGGTGAAGTTAAGATTTCATTCAGGGGGTGCAATGAACAGAAAACTTTAATTTTGTCAGATTTTCTAGTCGCTCTAGATGCAATTATTATAGCAGAACATCACATATTTTACATGGTGAAGGGGATCTGACCAAATACTTAGAGCGGCTGTTTACATGATGATCGGTCAATATTCCGAGGGTCAAATTAACAAAAACCTAAAGAGACCAATTTGTTATTTTATGGCGTCAAAATTCACTTCAAGAAAAGACATTTTGGAAAATATGCTAGGATTAGAAAGTGAAGTATTTAACCTATAATCGGCAAAAAGGGTGCAAATATCACGAAATATTGCCCAGGCTCAGAATATAGAACCGCAGAATGTTTGCTTTTCGTGGTAGTTGTGTAGGATATCATATGGTCGGCCCGGTCCGACCATACTTGAAATCGGTTCAGATTAGCTTCCATATATTATTTCGATATATTCATGTTGACTGTACACCAAATAATCAATGGGTACATTTGAAACAGTGCGTGTGCTTTAAACCTATTTACAAAATTTAGAATAGATTGCAGAATGGCATGTGTTGGAATTTATGTTAGTCGGTTTACTTATAGATAAAGATCCCATATTTAATTTCTTTCAATTTCATGTCAATGTTCCTTAGAAAAGGCGACGTCTGTTAGGATCCATATGTAGAATATCCCCAAATTGGTGAAGGGTATCATATAGTGGGTTCAGTCCGACTTAACTACTTTCCTTACTGGTTTTACTTGATTGTAGTGAAATTTGACATCCAATGAGCATCTAAAATATAATATTACAGAAAATTTGGATGAAAAATTTACCCCTACTCGCCAAAATACAGATTTGCCATTTCGGTTGAATAACGTGCCTCACATTCCAAAATATGGAATAAAGGGTTCGTTATATGGAATGGTCAATATTAATAATTTTTGGTAGGGAGATTTACTATACAGTGAGATACCAAATTACAGCATATTCGGTTGAAAAACGTTCTCCAAAATCCTAAATATGGGGATGTACTGTTATATGTGGGGGCTGAAGTACTAACAATGGCTGTGCAAAATTTCAGGGCTCTTTCTTAAATATTGCAATCTGTATAGTGAATTCAACAGACGGATATGGTTAAATCGACATACAATTTTATTCTTATTAACAGTATGAATACTTTATAGGGTCTCCGGCGAATCATTCCAGGTGTTCCAAATGGTGTGGCACATGTATTATAAAGTATACCTTATGGATCATCTGAAACCACTTAAAATATTTATACAAACCTTATACTTATAAAATCAATTCTGGAATTGTTATATATATTTCAAGTCATATACATAGACATATGCCCCTTAAGGATCAATGGATCATTTAGTATACCTTACACACTCAAACAAAAATGCATTTTTTTTTTAACAAAAATAACAACGATATTTATTTGTGTAAAAAATTCAAATTCTTTACTCTAATAAAAATATATAAACCCGTTTTGTTTTGTAACCACAGTTGTAAAGATTTGTGAACAGTTTTGTATTTGTAAATTAGATGATTGAAAGAAAATGGATGGACTTAACAATGAGAGTGGAATTGATTTGGCTGAGTTATATTTGTTTGTGTAGTTTTTTACAAAATTATGAATGGAAAGGTGGATGGATTTATGACAATGTGTCTTTGTTTTCTTCTGCGTTTTCTTCATACATACTTTCTTACCTAGTTTCTTTGTGTTTTTGGCATGAAAATGGATAAATTTCAAGACTACATATATAATAATAACAACAATATTTAACCTAACCTAATGGAATACTTCTAGTGAGTACAAAACGTATCAAAAAAGCTTAGCAGATATTTACTAGACAAAATTAAATTATAAAAAAATAGAAAATATTTATAATATCTATATTTAAAAGATTAATAAAAAATATTTAACAAATATCTTGAGTGTAAAATTCGAAAGTGCCAAGTCCAGTTTTTACATCTATTTGCAATTATTACAAAATACGTAAAAAGTGGACTTGCCACTTTTGAACTCTAAGTGGTTGATTTGATTTTTTACGATGCTGAGATTCATGTAATCTCTATGACAGACACGCAAATACTCACACATGCAAACATCCACGTACACACAAACTTTCTATCATATCGTGCTAACAGGATTACTGCCTTAAACTAAGACTTTGTTAAAAAGAAGTTCTTTAACACTAAAAATATTGTCATTTTTTAAAAATTACATCACAATTAATTGCTGTTGTCTGCTCCTACGTGCACAAAAAATTGTTCTTAACTAGATAAACTAACATATTTCAGTTATACATATGTACATTGTTCTTTCTGATTTAGGTCCATAAATACCCAAATCATAAATATACATTTAAACGAATGTCTTTTGATTTCTGTTTTCTCGTTTTCCTAATTCTCTAACCATTCTATCTACTATGAACTAGAATCGCTGCTATTGGTCGTTAAAATGAGCACTTCATTGTCTGTTGTTGGTTCAGCGGAAATATCCACCCGACTCCCCCTCCTATTATTACTATTACAACCAACCCCACCACTATGTTCTGTGCTGGCATTATTTGTATTGCTGCTATTTGTCGATGTCGCCCTGAGCAGGGTATATGATTCGCGATGCATAAAGCGATGTTGATGATGAGCTATAAATGTACTGCTACGTCTTAATGAACGTCTGCCCATCTCCAATATTTCCAAGGTCGGATCATGGGCAAACACATAATTCTGATAGGCACGCAGGAACACATAAATTATGGCAATTGCCCCACCAGCTATCATCAGATACGAGCCAATGGGTATAACGGTTGGTGCGAAAACGGTGGCCAAATAAATCCATCGTCGTATCGGTGGTGTCAGATCAGAAATTCCCTCCTCCAGCCACATAACGGGAAACATAAAACTGCGAAAATCCTTGACGGGGAAAATGTGTTTCGCCTGGGTAACTCTCAGATTCAATTGGATGCGAACTTTACCCTCCAAGGGTACACCGAGTTTCTGTAAGAAAATACAAACAACAATAACAAATTAATATTTTACAAATTATATAACATCAAAAAAGTTGTTTCATACCGGTTGTATTTTAAAATAAGTTTCATGCTCATCGGGATTTGGTGACAAACCTTCTACAGTCTCCAATAATTGTGGGTCCGCCTGATAGAAATGTGGATTCGATAGATAGACGGGAGCACCATACTGGCAAGGACTAATATTTTGTAAACCCTTCAAGGCATTATAGTCTTTGGTATCATAACATTTATTTTCGGGATTACTCTCCGCATCTCCATAACTGTTTTCGGGTAATTTATATAAATCAGCATTTAAACCTGGGAAAATAAATATAGATATAAAAGAACATAAAAAATACATTTTTAAAAAAAATCTACGATTATAGCATCAAGCAATTAAAAACATAATTAATTAAGTTCGTCCGGGCTGAAAATTTTATACTCTATTCAGCAAGAATCCGATTTCGGTTGGAACCTAATAATACCTTTATGTGAGGGCTATAATAAAACTTGAACCTATATAGAAAAAAATCCAAAAATGTGTTTTACCCTCCAATATCCTGGAATGCCAAATTACTGTCCTTACATAGGGAATATGTGGCTAAAACCTTCAAAATTCTGACAATGAGACTCTACCCTTATATGGAGGCTATGTCAATACATTGACCTATATTGATAATTTTCTGTATATATGTAAGTCAGCTTTCCAGGACACTTTATAGCAATGATATTGTACGCGATCTGAAGACGGCTGCAGAAACTTTCAAACTTAGGCTACCCATCATTGGATATCTAAGAAATCCGAGCGGTATGTAGATAGCTTTAATCATAAGATTTGATTTAAAGGTCATCTTGGCTTTCTAATTGGAGGACTAAGAGGTCTTCTACTTACCTCTGATATTCTGATCTTCTTATTGGGATTCTAAATGGATGGTCTTATGTGGTTCTAATACGAAGTTATATTGGTCTTCTAATAAGAATATTTATGGGTTTTCCAATAAGAACTCATCCTGGCCTCCAGTAATAAGCTATTTTTCGTATATTAATCTTCTAATTGGAAGATATTTTGGTTTTCAGATAAGAAGTTTTAATAAGTTGGCCTCTTTATATTTTAATAAGACGGTTCCTTGGTATACTTGAAAGAAGACATATTCGTCCTCCGTGAAGACCTATTTGTCGCCTAATAAGAAACCCCATTGTTCCTCTAATAAGAACACCCAATGGACATCTTATTGGCCTTTTAATAAATTGGTCTTCTAACAAGACATTTTAATAAGAAGTCTCCTAACATAAAGACAAATTGGTCTTCTAATTAGATCTCTTAGTCTTATGTTGAAAAAGACTTCTTGACATTCTAAAAAGAAATTCTAATAAGTACACCTCTTTATATTTTAATAAGAAGGTCCCTTGGTATTCTTTAAAGAAAACGTATTCGTCGTCCGAGAAGACCTATTGGTCGCCTAATAAGAAAATCCATTGTTCCACTAATAAGAATACTTAATGGTCTTCTTATTGGAGGACATATTAGCCTTGTCAAATTGGTATTGTAACATAAAGATCAATTGGTCTTCAAATAACAAGACCTCTTGTTCTTCTAATCTTAACTCTTATTTTTCTATTAAGAATACTTCTTGGTATTCTAATAAGAAGAGTTCCTGATCTTCTAATAAGAAAACCCCCTAATCTTCGAATTAGAAGTCCTTTGGATCTTCCTTTTTTAATGTTCCTTTTGAGCGTCACTGGACGAAATCAAAACTATTTTAGTTCGTAAATTATTTCAAGACGAGACCATCCTGTAAGGAGGCGAATACCTTTTCTGAGGACATTTCCAATTCGTTAATGGAAATTTCGTCGCAAGCCACCTCGAAGCTATATGGGGTCTAATTCCGGTTTTCTCACCGAAGTGGAAATAATATGTCATTTCGATAATGATGCAGGCCAATTTTTTTAAGTTTATAGCTTTAGGCACATTTTTCTACCTAAGAGGCTGTAATTTAGCATTACAGATACCTGGTAAATAAAAAATATATTCTCAAAAAATTTAAAATTTTGTTTAAGGTATTTTTTTAATTTGTTTTTTTACGAATTCCTGTTTTGAAATGTTGCTGAATAATCATTAAATTCAAATCAGACCCTTGATAGTCCGGTAGACCTAAAATTTGTTTTTAAAAAGCCATGTTAGAGCCACGACTGTCGGATAGTCTCCAATACTTCTTTCATCGACGATTATCTAAAAGTCATGTAATTGATAGTTCTTAAAAATATTGATATTTTATTTTTTCCGCCAACTTACCATCCTTTTCAACTGACTTCTCATATTTCAATGGTATGACACGGCACAAATCCTTATCGTAGACATAAACCATATCCGATTTTGTTAGATCTCGTGGTGGGAAGAAAGAACCCTCCGAACCGGCAATTCGGGTGCATGGTTCTTCGTCCCATTGGGGAAAATGATCGTTACCATTTAGACGATCAATATAACCGAAATCCTGCATACCCAAGTAACCAGTCTTAATCGAGGACACTTCTGATAAGGTACCGTTGCGCTACAAGGTAAATATAATTAGTTTTATTTATAATGAAAACAAATGCAATTACTTACTGCAATTAATAATCCCATTCGTTCGCCAGGTCTCAAATGTTTCGGATAGAATTTGTGTGCCAGCGTTACCAGCGGATCATCATAGCCGAACACCAGTTGTTCAGCTGTTACATTAATAAATGGTTTAAATTTGGCAGCCGTCAATATGACAGATATTGTTTTCGATAATACGTAACCCAATTTGGGACTTAAGCTGGTTAATGTCTGGAAAAAAGAGGATTTCGAATATTTAGGATATAGGGAAAATTTTGCAGATTTGCCCACACTTTTATATCCAAAAAACTATTCTCGATTTTTTCTTAACTGTTTATTTTTGTAAACTTTTCATTATTTCTTATAATGTATGATACTGAAATTTTAAATTTTTTAAAATTTAAAATTTTTAATATCAAAAAAATCGATGTCTTCTGATTTATTTTCCTATTAGTATGTAATTGTTATTTTTTTCAACTTATTGAATAATTCTAATAAATTAATGACAAGCTATCAATCTACAAAAAATTAACTACAGAAACAACATCATTACTATAAGGTCATTTAAGATTTATAGTTTTTTTTTTTTTGAAAGTGTGCTAATATTGTTTTTATGTCCCATTAATAAAACTTCTCAAATTAAATAAAAACATCATTTCAGTTCAGCCTTGTCGCTGTCAAATACCTGTCAACACACTCAAATGATGATTGAGATGATTTTTAGGATGATAAATACGAGACAACTACGCCTATTTTACTTAATTCAATGACTGTTCGGCCCTACACGTCATTCGACATATGACGAAAAGACAAATAACCTGCAACTCATTTCGCGGCTATGTGGGTGTGTTCATTCGTCGATGGGTTACTTACCAGTAGAGGTATGTTAGGTGTGACAATTGGTGTATTCTTGTCAATACTTAATTCAGGAACAAATTCTAAGATTTTTTTGTGCTGATATGACACTGTGAAATTGTCGTGAAACTTAACGTTCACCTTTTGCATGTCTTCCCTGAAAAATAAAAAAATTGTATAATTATATTATTATTAAAATTTTCAGTAAAACTAAAAATAACATTTTCTATTTTGTTTCTTGAAATAAAAACAACAACATATTAATTTAAATCGAAAACTGAAATGTTTCTAAAAATAAATATAAATGCCAGTTTGTGACATGATGGTATGTAAAACCCTTTATGATGCTATTTTGTAATGTCAAAGAAAAATAAAAAATCGTGATAAGCTAAGATAATTGCTTAAGTAAAGCATGGCAGCAGGTCGACATTGATATACTCCCTACCATATGGAAGTAAGATGTGACTTCTCTTCCGGGATGCCTCATGAATACGAAATGTATATTTATCAAAATTATCTAATTCATGCCAAATGTTGGGGGGGTTTCGACCCCAACAATAAAAAAAATTCGAATTGCACTACAAACCTAATGACAAACGCAATATAACCGCCTTTTCGATATAAAGCTTAACATACAACACATCAGCGCGTACGAATGTCAAGTTCATTTAAACAAAAAAATAAAAATTAAATAAAAAATTCATTTAAAGGCCATTACGTATCCAGATGTTTATGTTTTAATTATTTCAGCTCTTGATTCGTAGCAACAAGACCGAGGCGGGATTTTAATATTTTTCGTTTCCATTTGAAACAAGTCGTATTGTTGGTGTTAAATCTAGCAATTGAGGTACTTATTGTTGGAATGGCCGGAATCCATTTACATTTGTTGGTAGGGTCATGTAAACGTTTTTTTCTTCTTTTTTTTGTAACGAACCTTGATATGTGCATAATATTTTTGATAAAAATTTTAATATTTTGTATACACAAGTACTATTGAAGGGAAGTTTTAAGGTTAAATTCTTGACAAAAGTAAAATGGACGATAGCGAAATGTGATATAGAAAAAATGTGGTCAGTTGCAATCTGTGTAACCCACTTCGCACCAATTCAGTAAAAAAGCCTCGAAATTCTAATAACAAGTTTACCTTTTTTTGGCTTAAGTCTAGTTTAGGGGCCCCACTTGGATCGCTTTGACCGGACTACCGTTAGTAGTCCTCGTTGAGCTGATTACAGTGATATATATATATATTTTATGTGGGGGAAATGCATACTTCCCGCGATATGGGCCTTGAGCATTCGGAGCATATCTTGGTTAAAACGGCAGTTTTACTAATGCCACCAAAGCAATATGGGTATCATTTTAAAAGGATTTGGATAGTGCTTTAAAACTAAATAAAGAATATATCAATAGAATCTATATGTATGCGCCTGTCCATAGGTGAAAGTCTACTTAAAAACCATAATTTTGATTCTGAAATTACTCTTAAAAAGGATTTGGATTGCGTAGCCATGTATGCACCTGTCCATAGGTGAAAGTCTTAACCCCCGGCCAAATGTCGGCTACTTAAAAACCATAAATTTGATTCGGAAATTGCTCTTGAAAAAGGATAGCTCTAAAAAATTGATCTAAAAAAGGCGCATACATGGCTACGCAGCCATATATGCGCCTGTCCATAGGTGAAAGTCTTAAGCCCCGGCCGAAGGCCGCCTACTTAAAAACCATAAATTTGATTCTGAAATTGCTCTTAAAAAAGGATTTGAATTGCGTAGCCATGTATGCGCTTGTCCATAGGTGAAAGTCTTAAGCCGGCTACTTAAATTGGAAACACGAGAAATCATGCCCGGCTTTCTATGTTTATGCTTTTTTGGGAAAGTTCTCTTTATAAGCTTTAAAATGATACCCATATTGCCTTTGTGGGATTAGTAAAACTGCCGTTTTAATCAAGATATGCTCCGAACTTTCAAGGCCCATATCTCGGAAAGTACGCATTTCCCCCACATGAAATATATATATCACTGTAATCAGCTGAACAAGGACTACTTACGGTAAAAATTTCAAAGCGATCCGAGTGGAGCCCCTAAACTAGACTTGTTCCGCGAACACATTACCTGGTCCTGAGTTTTAGGTCTGATTTTTCATACGAATTTTTTACTCTTATAGTGAATTACGGATATAGCGAACTTTTTTCATAACGAACTATTTACACTCTCAGTTTTCATTTAGTTTAATTCGGTTATAACGAACTTGATGCAAACTATATGATACCCTTCACTACTTTGGGTATATTCAATAGATGAATCCTAACAGATGTCGCGTTTTTGAAGGACCATTAATATGAAAATGGATCCATAAACATTTTATTCTGCAACCTATACTTCTTGTTCTTCTTCTTATAATGGGACAAAATTATGTAAATCAATTTAAAGCAAATATCAATACGGGTGTCCGATTGGATAAAAATGAGTAGTTTGGTACACCATTCGGACGGACGGAAATATATATCTTAATCTGGACCGATTTTTAGACCTAATTCAGTACGCTGTGCCAAATTCTGTGTAAATCGACAGATATATAGGGACATTGGTACACCATTTGGATTAAATCGGATGAACATATATATGGAAGCTATATCTAAATCTGGGCCGATTTTCGGGAAACTCAACACACATAATTCTAGACCTAATTCATTACGCTATGCCAAATTTCGTGCAAATCGAAAGATATATAGGGACTTTGATACACCGTTTATATAAAATCGGACGAAAATATAAATGGGAGCTATATCTAAATCTGGACCGATTTTCAGGAAACTTGACACACATCATTCTAGACCTTATTCAATACGCTAAGCCACATTTCGTACAAATCGGGCATTGGTACACCATTTACATTAATTCGGACGAAAATATATATGGGAGCTATATCTAAATCTGGACCGATTTTCAGGAACCTTGACACAGATCATTCTAGACCTAATTCAGTACGCTATGCCAAATTTCGTGTAAATCGAAAGATATATAGGGACATTGGACACCATTTACATTAAATCGGACGATAATATATATGGGAGCTATATCTAAATCTTAAGCGATTTTTTCCAATTTCAATAGGGTTCGTTCTTGGGCCAAATAAGTAACCTGTGCCAAATTTCATCCAATTCGAATCATAACTGCGACCTGTACTTTGTTTACAATTTGACATGGGCAGACAGAAGGACGGACATGCATAAATCGACTTAAAAAGTGCTTCTATGCATATTCTCAAAATAAACCATGTGTCTATCTCGTTTCCTTTTGCATGTTACAAACATATGCACAAAGACATAATACCCTGTACCACAGTGTGGTTTTGAAAAATTTCGAGCGAAGTCAATAATAATAGTTCATACCGGAGCCAGATATGTACTCTTTCTAATTGCGATCGTATTTTGAGATTCGGATTCGGAAAAGATGGAGCCAACAACAAAGTTTTGTCAATGTATTTTGTTCTTTTTATACCCTACACAACTATGTTGTCAGGGTATTATAGCTTTGTGCAGCCCCAAAAGTTTGTAACGCCGCGAAATATTGGTCCTAGACCCACCTTTAAGTATACCGATCGTCATATCTCGACTAGCTGAGTCGATCTAGACATGTGTGTCCGTCCGTCCGTCCGTCCGTCTGTCCATTATAATTTGTAAACACGATACAAGCCACAGTTATGGACCAATCTTCACGAAATTTTGCATGTAGGATGGGTTCTGGCCAATGAAGACCCCTATTGTTTTTGATAAAGATCGGTTAATATTTAGGGGATGAAATGGACCAAATACTAATTTTTTGTCGGTTTTTCTGGTCGCTCCAGAGGCCGCAATTACGGCGCGAACATCGTGAAATTTTACATGGAGAAGGGGATCGGGGCTAAGAATAAGCATACCTGTTTTGATAAAGATCGGTCAATATTTAGCGGGTCAAATGGACCCTGACTTTTGTGTGAAAAATTACAAAATTTTTATTCTGGGACGTATATACTTGCTCCTGAAGGACATATATTCGAGATGTTGATAGTATGTCCAAGATGAGTTGTTGACCTTCAAATTGAACCCAATTATATGGCTGTATGTACTCCGATGCGGGAGTTATACGTAATTAAGTAAAGGTGACTATGTGCATATTATTACTATTACTCCATTAGAGGACGGAAATGTCTCGCTGATCGCTTTGAAATTGTACATGAAGTTCCGATTATGGTCAAGGACGACGCTTATAGTTTTCGGTGAAGTTGAGATTTCATTTAGGGGGTGCAATGAACCGAAAACTTTAATTTTGTCAGATTTTCTAGTCGCTTTAGAGGCAATTATTATATACAGAACATCATATATTTTACAAGGTGAAGGGGATCTGACCAAATACTTAGAGCGGCTTTTTAGATGATGATCGGTCAATTTTCGGAGGGTCAAATCAACCAAAACCTAAAGTGACCAATTTTTTATTCTATTTATTCTTTTTATTCTCTCCAAGAAAAAAACATTTTGGAAAATATGCAAGGCTTAGAAATAGTTGTTGATCTATAATCTGTGAAAAGGGTGCAAATATCACGAAATATTGCCCAGGCTCAGAATATAGAACCGCCGAAAGTGTGATTTTCGTGGTAGTTGTGTAGGGTATCGTATGGTCGGCCCTGTCCGACTATACTGCTCCGCTCACTGGTTTATTTAAATATTTAAATACATGTATGCAAAGTTTTTTTGTCGACCGATTGAAAATTGCCGAAATTTTAATTCGAGAATGAGTTGAGTCCCCTTAAATTGGATCAGATTCAGATATAGCTCCCGGATATGGTCTAATATATATTTTTTAAATTACTTCCAATATACCCAAAGTGGTGTATTGTGCCATATTGCCTGATCACCTGACATTTTTATGTACTGTTGTACATTATGTATAAATGTCAAGGTCAAAATAATAATAGTTTTGACGCAAGCAATTACAATTACTGCGACATACATATTAACAATAGTATGTAATTTTTTTTGATGCCCACGATTAAAAACAAAACACTACTCCTGTGGATTTCTTAATGGCTAAATAATAATATTTTTATAAAAAAAATTAAAATTAAATAAAAAAATGTTTACGATCCTTTAGCCAATTACAAAACTAAAACTATGAATGCTGGAATATTTTGTAAAACGCAAAGCACATGCCGTTATGGCAATAACTGTCAACATTTATATATCACTATGACTCAGTAGGTTGTCATCCTTCCTCCATTCGGGTAAATCACCATAATCACTAAGGCAATATCCACAGTGTGTATGTGCGTGTGTCGCCATGAGTCAGTAGATTTATCTGTTGAAGGCGAGCATATGCGCATGCGCCCATCACCAACCATCGTTCATCATCAACACCATCCTCAGTTATGTATGAGAGTGAGCGCGAGTGTGTCCGTGATTATTTAAATGTCTTAATAAAAATCATATTAAATCACTCGAAGTACTGCTGTTGCTGCTGCGCCCCAAAGGTAAAGCACATGTAAACAAACAAAACTGTCAAGCGCCAATTGCCCAGCGTTTGTTAACAACTTCGTTTTGTTTTTTTTTTTTATGTGATACCTAGCCGGGCATTAAATGTTTTCTAGTTAAACTCGTGGTGGTGGTGGCTTTTAAACGTTTGTGGTTCATAACTTAGTTTTACTATTTAACTGCCCTGCTATTGTTGTGGATCGAGTGTTTGCTTGTTTGGCCATTTGTCTGTCTTTTGAGGCTTTTTTGTTTGAGATATTTGTACTCTGGTTTGTTGTGGTTAAATTATGCTAACCAAAAACAACAAAAACTAAACAATTTGTTTCTTATAAGATCGCAATTGTTTTGTGGGTGTTAAGGCGACTATTTGACACCTTTTGTTTTGTTTTTAAAAGTAAATATTTTTTGTCACATTAATCTTATTGGGTTGGCTATTACAGGAAATATTGTCAATATTGTGTTGCGATAATTAATTATACAAAAACGTGCTAAAATTAATATATGATGTTGGTGGGGATATTTCCCAAAAGGTGTTTATATTTAGAAACAAAAATGTGGAGAAGACGTGTGACGTATATTCTAGTATCTTTATTTTTAATGCCTTATTTGGAAATAGTAAGGAAAGGACTAATCAAGTGATTTTTTTTTATTTTCGTTTAATTGAAATGTTGTTTAACTAAATCCGGGTTACCTTTAACCCATTTTGTCGTTGAATATTAACTATATGTCATTCTATGTAAATTTAATTTGCAAATAAATTTTGCATTTAACCGCATCACATATAATCTCAATGAGGTTAGAGAATAAATTTCCATTGCACTGGAAAATTTTGAATCTCTTATGATTACTATAAATCATTTCTTAGTTCTATTAGAAATGCCATTCAAAAAGTCGAGAAACTGTTATTAAGTAATGATAACAAATTAACATTTTTATGCAGCTAGTAATAGGGAGAGGAAATAAAATTACAAACTACTAACTTTATAAATTATTCAATATTCAGTTGTAAATGAATTGCCGGTGCCATGTTATAATTTATCGTTCAAATGCAAAAAAAGTTCTGTAATTGTAATTACAATAGGTTTTAGTATTCTACGAATAGTGCTGGAATCAAGAAATTGGATTAAGAAAGGGAAATACGTTTCTGAATAATTATTTATCTGTTTAGTATGTTGTTACAGAAATATAATTAATTCAAATCGGTATCACTAATTTAGAGTAAAGTTGAAGGTATCTTTCTTACAAACAAATATTTCTCTCGTAAAATGATCGGAAGCTTTATCATTAAAAATTGTGATCGCAAATTTAATGTAGCGAAAATTAAGCGAGAACTTTGCCAAAGACCTCTTCAATTGGTCAATTAAGAGTTAAGATTTTAGACAAAAATATTCCTCTTTTTTTTGCAAAAAAATAACTATCTAAAATGCAAGGATTTCCAGATTTCATGAGAAACCAAGAAACCAAACCCCACACTATAAAAAATTATTTTTTTTCTTAAGGGAACCCCCTCCATTCACGATTTTTTTTAAGATTTTAAATAAGCTGG
Organism: Musca vetustissima; assembly: GCF_032173495.1. Lineage (NCBI taxonomy): Eukaryota > Metazoa > Arthropoda > Insecta > Diptera > Muscidae > Musca > Musca vetustissima. The sequence goes on from NW_026872593.1 coordinate 122,405, forward strand.
TAAATGAATACCAATGCTTGTTAAGGTTTGCAACTTTGCACATATCGACGCCTCCGAAGAATAGTATGCTAAGTCTGAAAAGTGAGTTTTTCAGCAGAAGCTCTCAAAGTATGGAAGTTTCTTAAATCTTACGTGCCATGCTAAGTACATTTTTGCCTATAACTTTGGTTTGGATTGGCCGATGATTACCAAAATTTCAGAGAATTTAAATTAAGGACCGTAGTATCTAAAACATGCTAAAACAGGCTAAGTCGACTTAGCACACTATGGTTCGGAGGCGTCGATATATATTTGAAGATTTAAAAAGGAAGAAAAATAATTTACAAAAAAATTTGTTCTTGTTTTGTTGTTGTCTTTTGTGATCAAAGAAAAGTCTTTATTTTTACTGGCTCCTCGCTGGAACATCGGAATCCGAAAATTCCAACGGTGTTAGAAAGATTACATATCTGATTCTCGTATGAACTAAGATTATTGACATCGCACAACGATTAAAAAAATGGCGGAACTTTGAATTTTTGTTTTTTGGAAAATCACCTATTTTTGACCACAAACTAAGTTCAAAAATAAGGAAGATCTCCACCGAGTGGCTTTATCTTAGCTACATGAGAAGCCATCTTGCTGTCACTTGATGCTAATGCAATAAATCGGCTATATTTTCAAAAATTGTTGAGATTTTCACTTATATGGACATTCTTGAATTAGTGTAGGTTCGAATTAAAACAAAATAAAAAAACCAGTGAGCGGAGCAGTATAGTCGGACGGGGGCGACCATACGATACCCTACACAACTTCCACGAAAATCTAATTCTGATCTTGGGCAATATTTGCACTCTCTTGACCTTCACCGTGGGTTGTGTTGTTATGCTTTGATTTCAATTGTGGCCTATATATCGACTCAAAAAAACCCAAAAAGATTAAGTTTTCGGTTCACTTTATCCCAATTTTATTATCTGATCATCACCGAAAACTACAGGCGTTGTCCTTAACTCATAGAAAATTTCAAAGCGATCAGCGCTATATTTTCGCCCTCTAGGGTGGTAATGGGTTACTAAATAATATTTGAATACGTAAGCACCTGAAAATATTTAAAGGTAACTCCCACATCTGAGTACATACGGTCAGGGTCCATTTGACACGTTAAATATTGACCAATCTTTATCAAAACAGGCACGGTTATTCTTTGGCCCAATCCCCATTCTCCATGTAAAAATTCGATATGTTTGGGCCATAATTGCGTCCTCTGGAGCGACCAGAAAATCAGACAAAAATAAAGTTTTTGGTCCATTTCACCCCCTAAATATTAATTAAATCTTTACCAGAAACAATAGGGGTCTTTATTGGCCAGAACCCATCCTACATGCAAAATTTCGTGAAGATTGGTCCATAACTGTGGCCTGTATCGTGTTTACAAATTATAATGGACAGACGGACGGACGGACACACATGTCTAGATCGACTCAGCTAGTCGAGATATGACGATCGGTATACTTAAAGGTGGGTCTAGGACCAATATTTCGCGGCGTTACAAACTCTTGGGGCTGCACAAAGCTATAATACCCTGACAACATAGTTGTGTAGGGTATAATTAAATTTTTTGAAACCGAGAATGGGTGGGGTCCCCTTAAATATTCAATATTCCGTTGTAAATGAATTGCTGTAATTTCTTGATTCCAACATTATTCATAGAATATTAGTATTCTAAGAATAATGTTGGAATCAAGAAATTAACGAAAGCGAAAAAAGTTTCCGAATAATTAATTATCTGCTTTAGTTTGTTTTTTTACAGAAATATAAATAAATAAAATCTGTATCACTAATTTAGAGGTATCTTTTTTTTTTAAATGTAAACAAATATGAATCGTTTATTTTGAAAGTGGCTTAAGTCCATTTAGGTTTGATAAAAAAAAATTCTAAAAAAAACGACCTTAAGTTCGACCAGGCCAATCATTTTGTACTTTCTGTCATTTGGAGTGCAAATAAACTGTGATTGGAACTTTAATGTAGCGAAAATTAAGCGACAACTTTATATAGGGTCAATTTAAAACCATCGAAAATGTTTAGCTTCCAAGAACTGTAATGCCAAGACATCTTTAATTGGTCGATTGAGGGCTAAGATTTTAGATTTAATTTTTATTTATCCCGGCATACGTATTAAGACTATGAAATTGAACAGTTATTATTAAATAAATATTACAATCAGCACTAAATGTTCACCTTTTGTTTAAGTTCCGAAAGTGTTGTTTTTATTACAACAAACCGTCCGTCCATTGTTTACCCATTTATTCCTGATTCAGCAATTAATTGGCCTAAATACTGGCATTGGCTAATTGTGATTTACGAAGTGCTATAACAGCAGATTACTTAGTTAAATAATGATAGGGGTGTGTGTGTAGTTTTCTGGTAATTTATTGACTACATTTTAGTGCAATGCGATGTGGGACCTAATCCATACTTTAATGACCAGCCATTTTGCCAGCAAAGTGGAAAACAACAAAAACAACGAAGTTTTAGTTTCATAGAAATGCCATTTAAAACAGAACTAAATAGAAGGCAATTATTTATACGTGTTTCTCCTTAATTTCTTTTAATAAGTTATAACGAATAATTAAAAATTGTATTTTCATATATTTAAATGTTTTTGTTGTCAAAATGAAACTCATAGAACAATAAATTGTGACATCATAAACAGTTTTTTATGTTGAGAAAACGTTTACATTTTCCACATCAGTGAAGATCAGTTCTAGAACCTACTTAGTATAAAGTTTATTTTAACTCAAATTCAGAATAATAAACATAACTACGCTATCGGTTAATTACTTTTAGACTTTGTGCACACACACACACACACTCACCTATAAACAAAAGGTCCAACCTCTTGTAGCTTTGGTTTTTCGCCACTTAGAAACCCCTCGGGATTTGTGACATTATAAATGTAGACTTTAGTTAGACGAATGACCCCTGGTCTCTGCCAATAATGATAACTGAGCGTATCGTTCCACAGCCTTAAATTCTGTAATGATAGCAAAGCAAAAATATATTTAAAATAGTAACAAGGAAATAAAACTAGAATTATATTTATTGGATATTTACCTTTAATATGAAATAATCTAACCATGGTATTGTGGTTAGGAGAATGCCTAAAATTAATGTTATTATACCAATAATTATCACAGCTAGTCTATCTGAAATGAAACAAATTGAAAAAAGTTTCACAATTCATTAGTTTTACGAATTTTTAAAATTATTTTAATTAAAGAAAATAATAATAAAATAAGTAAGCGTACATTGGAGTATGAGTTAAACAAAGTACAGGTCGCATTTATGATTCCAATTGGATGAAATTTGGCACAAATCACTTATTTGGCCCAAGGACGAACCCTATTGAAATTGGAAAAAATCGCTTGAGATTTAGATATAGCTCCCATATGTATATTATCGTCCGATTTAATGTAAATGGTGGAAATTTGGTAAAGCGTACTGAATTAGGTCTAGAATGATGTGTGTCAAATTTCCTGAAAAACGGTTCAGATTTAGATATAGCTCCCATATATATTGTCGTCCGATTTAATGTAAATGGTGTACCAATGTCCCTATATATTTTTCGATTTACACGAAATTTGGCATAGGGTACTGAATTAGGTCTAGAATGATGTGTGTCAAATTTCCTGAAAATCGGTCCAGATTTAGATATAGCTTCCATATATATTGTCGTCCGATTTAGTGTAAATGTTGTACCAATGCCCCTATATATTTTCGATTTTCACGAAATTTGGCATAGCGTAATGAATTAGGTCTAAAATGATGTGTATTAAGTTTCCTGAAAATCGCTTCAGATTTATATATAGCTCCCATATATATTTTCGTCCGATTTAATGTAAATGGTGTACCAATGCAGCTATATATCATTCGATTTACACGAAATTTGGCATAGCGTACTGAATTATGTATAGAATGGTGTGTGTCAAGTTTTCTGAAAATCGGTCCAGATTTAGATATAGCTCCCATATATATTATCGTCCGATTTAATGTAAATGGTGTACCAATGCCCGTATATATCTTTCGATTTGCACGAAATTTTGCATAGCGTACTGGATTAGATCTAGAATGAAGTGTGTTAAGTTTCCTGTAAAATCGGTTCAGATTTAGATATAGCTCCCATATATATTATCGTCCGCCCCATATATCTTTCCATTTACACGAAATTTGACATAGCGTACTGAATTAGGTCTAGAATGATGTGTGTTAAGTTTCCTGAAAATCGGCCCAGATTTAGATATAGCTTCCATATATATTTCCGTCCGATTTTTAGTAAATGGTGTACCAAACTGCTCATTTTTATCCAATCGGACACCCGTATTGATATTTGCTTTAAATTGATTTACATAATTTTGTCCCATTATAAGAAGAATAAGAAGAACAAGAAGTATAGGTTGCAGAATAAAATGTTTATGGATCCATTTTCATATTAATGGTCCTTCAAAAACGCGACATTCATTTATTGAATATACCCATAGTGGTGAAGGATAAGGACTCAGAAATATTTCTATAGACATATTTTGAGCCTTGGAGAACTTAGAAAACAATCTATAGAAGTATATTGAACACTGGAGGCCTGAGAAAATTTTCTATAGAAATCTATTTTGCCTGAAAGGCTCAGAAAAATTCTAAAGAAATCTATTGAGCCCTATAGAGTCTATTGAACACTGGAGGCCTGAGAAAATTTTCTCTAAAAATCTATTGAGCCCTGGAGAGCTGTTGTTCTGTACAATTTTTCTAGCTCTCATTTTGAAATATCATTGAGGTGAATATAATTTTTTGAAATATAACAAATTTCATATAATTTTTTGTTGCTTTTATTTTGACCATCTACGACGTGTATTAATTTTTTTTAGGTTCTTCCAGGAAATTGTTTATGTGGGTTCCAATATAAAGGTCAAGTTTATGTTTTCTTTATTTTTGATGTGGCAATCGGTGTTTTTGGTGGGTTATATATTTTTCGCAGAAAATTATCAATATTTCGTGGATGCAGTTTTGAAATTCGCCCCTGTGCCAATTTTTCACATTTTTCAGTACCACTATAATCTTATAAAAGTGAAAGTATTTTTTTATTTAACATTTACCATTATTACAAATTCGTATAGCCTTTCGATTTGTAGAAATTTCTGTAAATAGCACATAGGACTTTCCACATAGCACACACTTAAAAATGTCCGAACATATAATATTTTTAAATGGTAAATATGTCGTTTCATTTTCATCGAAATATTTTCCACTATTCGAAATATAACATAAATATTTGAAGAAAGAAAGCATTTTATTAGAATTTTCACTTCTTCGCTTGAATGTAACATTTTAAACAACTATCACGCTTTTCGATTGATATCTATGATCGAAAATATATATTTTCCTACTTTCGAATCTATATGTAACGCTCTGATTTTGACATTTTTCTGACGCCGCACGCTAAAATCGACACAAGTTATACGATACTTGTTAAACACTCTTTAAGTTCGACTTTTCATTTTGACTTGATATTTCCGTATAGTTTTGTTTGAATTTTGAAAAAGTAATAAAGATGCACACTGACATTCATACTCATACATACAACGAATTTTTCAATTGCAAGCCATTGGCAAATTGTTTACGTTTGCAATGTCTTTCATAAATATGTATATGTATATTTTGCAGAATCAGTAAAAATCATGGCAATTCGGTAGGTAATGACAACAAAGAAAACTAGCTAAGATTAAGGTAAACTGACAACTTGCACGACGGTCGGAGTAGTTGTATTTCAAAGTCCCCAAATATGGCTAGCTATGGAAAGAACTTTTGAGTTTCTATAAGAAAACTCATGAAGGTGTCATGACCTTCTGTAAAGATCACAATTGATATTATTTAAAATGTTTCCATTTCTAAAAAAATCTCTCCACTTTCAACTTCTCCTTTCCTTTGAAGACCAGAAGGTCTTCTTATAGGATGGTATTCTTATAAAAGGCTAGATGGTTTTCTTATGGAAAAGCAGAATATCTCTTTCTAGAAGCCATACTCTAGAAAGTCTTTTTATAGAAGACCAGTAGGTCTACTCCGTAACATTTTAACAACATTCGATATTGTTTATTTTGCAACAATTTCATTTGTTTGTTTTGTTGTTTTTACTATAACAAAAGAAAACTAGTAAGGAAAGTAGTAAAGTCGGACTGGGCCGACTATATGATACCCTTCACCACTTTGGGTATATTCAACATATGTATCCTAAAAGACGTCAATTTTTCGAAGGAAAATTGACATGAACTTGGACGATGTCAATCGGCCTAGCTATGGATATTTAGTGCACCTTTTACCTAAAATCGGGCGAAACTATATATGGGAGCTATATCTAAATCTGAACTTAGCACACATCTTTCTAGACTCAATTCAGTACGCTATGCCAAAATTCGTGCAAATCGAAAGATTTTGAAGGACTATTGGTAAATCTGAACCGATTTTCACAAAACTTAGCACACACTATATATAGGAGCTATATCGTGCAAATCGAAAGATTTTCCGAATTTCACAAAACCTAGCACACGTCTATATATGGGAGACTTAATTCAGTACGCTATGCACAAAATCTCGCCTAATGCAAATCGAAAGATTTTCAGGGACTTTGGTGCACCATTTACCAAATATATATATATATATATATATATGGGAGCTATATCTAAATCTGAAACGATTTTTCCGATTTTCCCTTAGGCCAAATTGAGCTGTAGCACACATCGGATTGTCGACTTAATTTGTTTACAATTTAACATCAATGCGGACGGACAAATTCGTGAAAATCTAATGATTTTCAAAAGGAACCATGGGCTATCTCGATTCCTTTTGCCTGTTACAAACATATCAAAGACATAATAATATATGTGGTGAGGGTATACAAGTTGCAGTATAAGTCTAAAAGTTACAGTATTTTCTACCAATTTCAATACGGTATTTTTCCTTATGTCTTTTTATTATAAAAAACAAATCAATGGGATGTGTCAAATTTCATCCAATTCGGATCATAAATGCGACCTGTACTTTGCTCACAAAAATACATGGACGAACGGACATGGGTCTATCGCGATTCTTTTGCCTGTTACAAAATATGCACAATGATATAAGAATATTTTGTGTTTTTAATACCCTGTACCACAGTGTGGTGAAGGGTATGAAATCCTTTTGGTCTTTTACCACCTTATCTTCTTGTTAAAAGTTACAGAACTTCTTCAAGAATATCTCTTATATGAATGCCTTCTTATGGAGACCTTCTGATATTCTATAAGAAGGCCTTCTTGTTTTCTATAAGAACGCCTTCTGGACTTCCATAAAAAGGCTCTTCTATAAAAAAATAGCCTTTTGTTTTCTATAATAAGACCTTCTGCATTTCGATAAAATCACCTTATCGAACTTACAGAAGAACAATCAAAATTTCATATTTATTTCTATGAAAAATTTTGTGGTCTTCTTTAAGGGAACCTGTGGCCTTCAATAAAAGGGAACCTGTGGCCTTCAATTGGATGAAATTTGGCTCAGCTCGTTTATTTGGCCCAAGGACGAACCCTATTGAAATTGGGAAAAATCGGTTCAGATTTTTCGTCCGATAGTCTAGAATGATGTGTGCAAAGTTTCTTGAAAATCGGTTCAGATTTAGATATAGCTCCCATATATAGTTTAGGCCGATTTTAGGTAAATAGTCCACTAAAGTCCCTATATATCTTTCGATTTGCACGAAAATTGGCACAGCGTAATGAATAAGGTCTAGAATGATGTGTGTAAAGTTTCGTGAAAATCAGTTCAGATTTAGATATAGCTCCCATATATAGTTTCGCCCGATTTAAGGTAAATGGTCTACCAAAGTCCCTAATTATCTTTCGATTTGCATGAAATTTGGCATAGAGTACTGAATTAAGTCTGGAATGATGTGTGCAGAGTTTCGTGAAAATGGGTTCAGATTTAGATGTAGCTCCCATATACATTTTCGTCCGATTTTTTGTAATTGGTGCTCAAAGTCCCATATATCTTTCGATTTGCACGAATTTTGGTATAGGGTACTGAATTAAGTCTAGAATGATGTTGCTAGGCCGATTATCACAACTTACTGAAGTAATAAAAATTATCTCTGGCAAGTTTCCGTGAAATCAGTTCAGATAGAGATATATAATAAACACGTTACATACGTCTGTTAGGATACATATCATATACATATCATATAGTCGGCCCAGTCCGACTTTACTACTTTCCTTACTGGTTTTATTCCGATTTTAAAATTTACATACATAGTCGATCTCTGTCTGATTTTGATATTTTACATACATTCAGTTGACCGACATTCTTCCTTTTGTCACAAATTGGCATTGCCATAAATTTTGCTCGGTATAGAACAACAGTTGCTTTTAAGATTTGCATATACTTGTAAGAAAAGCTCGCAAAAAATTTAGATTTAATCGTTCTATTCTAAATCGTTAAAACGTGAATTAAAGAGAACAAAAAAAAAATAAATAAATAAATAAATAAATGAATAAAGAAGGCGGGTGCTGTCATTGAATGTCTGATGTTTATTGGTTACAGCAAATTAAGTCGTCACTGCCACCGCCACTGAAAGGTTGGTAAACATATTTATATATGCATTTGCATGTATGTGTATAGTATAGATTTAGCATCAAAACAAAACCGAACAACAAACAAGTGAAAAAGCGTTAAGTTCGGCCGGGCCGAACTTTGTATACCCTTCACCATAGATATACTGACAGGTACTAGAAATGAAAATAAATGAAACAAACCAAAAAGTGGACCTATACCGACATGTCTAAAATCGGATTATGTAAACCATAATACAAATTTCAGAAATTTTTAATTGATAATTCAAATTCGAAGATGGGGAATATCGGTCCACTCCTTCTGAAACCTCCACAGAGGCTAGGTCTAAATGCGACTATAGGTCATTATCGAACCTTACGTTCTAATTTTTTACCTCGCTATCCTCTGCAGGTGAAATGATTACACTAGAGTCTTAGAACCAAACTCAAAACGCGGAACATATCAGATAACTATATTAATATAAAAAAGGGGGTTATATGGGGACTACCCCAAAAAGGGGGCGAATATTAATAATTTTTGGTAGAGAGATTTGGTACCTATTAAGAACTCAAAATACTAAATTACAGCTAATTCGGCGGAAAAATACGATCAAAACCCCCAAAATTCTAAAAATTGGGAGGTACCATTATATAGGGGCTACCAGAAAAAGTGGACCTATATTTATAATTTTTTGTGGAGACATTAAGGACCCAATAAGAACCCAATGTAGCAAAGTTCAGCGAAAAACGTGCTCAAGAACCCCAAAATACCGAAAATTGGGGGCTACCCGAAAAAATTTACCTATATACATAATTTTTTTTTAGAGAGGTTTGGTACCTATTAAGAACTCAAAACTTTAAATTACAGCCAATTCGGCGGTAAAATACGACCAAAACCCCCAAAATACTGAAAATTAGGAGGTTCCGTTATATGGGGGCTACCAGAAAATATGGACCTATACTTATAATTTTTTGTGGAGACATTTAGTATCCAATAAGAACCCAATGTACCAAGTTTCAGCGAATTCGGCTGAAAAAGGCGCTCAAGAACCCTAAAATACCGAAATTTGCCGGGTACCCTTA
>NW_026872594.1:0-13530 GCF_032173495.1 Musca vetustissima
GTACACATTAGTACAAATTTCTAAAACATCCTACATATCTCAATCTTACACCTCAACAGTGATCCTGACTCCAAATTTCATGATTCTAGCTCTATTGGTTTATCTAAAATGCAAATTGTACCAAATTTAGTACCAATTAGTACCCATAGGTATTATTTTCTTAAACTGAATCTTGACCCCAATCCCACGCCCCTACAGTGATCCTAACTTCAAATTTCATTGTTCCCGCTCTATCGGTTCACCCAAATCCAAACTGCATCGATTATAGTACTATTTAGTACTTTTCGAACACACAAGTAACAAATTTCCAAAACTACGTTCATATCCCAATCCTACACTCCGACGGTAATTTTAATTTCAAATTCCAGCTTCACCGGTTCGCCAAATACAAATGGTATCACATTTTGACCAAGAGTGACCCTCACCCAAAATTTCAAGATTCTAGCTTCAGCCGTTTCGTCTGGGCGTTGATGAATCGTTAAATCAGTCAGTCAGTCAATCACTTTACTCTTTTATTAGTATAGATAAATCCACGCCTCAGATGGCCTTTAAATACTACTTAAAAATATAAGAATTATTCCGGTCCTTAGAATAATAATTTGGTACGCTTCGTCAACCTTACAACATTATACTCCCTACCATGGAAATTAAATTCCGCACAACAATAAATAATCCGTCATTTGCAAATAACAATTTTTATTATTTATGACATGTAATGCAAGTGACACATGTCACTTAGCATAAAGTGAATATTGTTCTTAGGTGTCATATACGACTTGACTGGATTTGTATAAAAGTTTATTTATAGAATTTATATTGACGGCAATATAGAGAAAATATTTATAGAATATAAATAACAAAGGGTATGCATACAACTGCATATAAACAGAGGTTAGGTTAGGTTGAAAAAGAGGGGTGGATAATATCACCACATGTCCAACATAAGATGGACATACACATAAGACAAATGAGACCTGTTGTGCGCTCTAGAATTGCGGAGAAAGTAGGAATTAGCATAGTAAATTAGGATTACTTCCCCTAAGAAGTATTATAACGTCATCTACATAACAGGCTGGTTCAAATCCTTCATCGGTTAAGTTCCTTATGAATCCATTTATTGTAGTTACCCACAGGAGCGGTGACAAAAACCCTCGCTGTGGTGTTTCCTCACCTACTTTGTCTCTGATTGTTATGTCATGTATGCTACAGCTAATCCATCGATCACTTAGCATATAGTTAACCCAGTCTATGATCTCCCGGTCAACTTGGAAGGTATATAAGTATTGGATAAGCGTATTAGTGCTGACATTGTTGAAGGCTCCTTCTAGGGATACGTAGTTGAGCTTAAAATTCGACTTTTTGATTTTTGCCACTGACCAAAATGTCGATTTTTAGAATTTTCCACGTTTGCCTTCGACTTTTCGATCTTTCGATTTTGTCAAAGCTGATCAAAATCGATTTTCGACTTTTAACGACTGATGGCAAAATCACCTAAATTTTTTCAAAGATCAAAAGTCGACTTCGACTTTTAGACATTTTCACACAGATAGTCGATTAATCGATCAGTCGAAAGTCGATTTACTGCATTGACATCGAAGGAGCTAGGGATGGTGCCCTCAATATAGTGTAATACCTCATGTAAAGCGCTTTTCACTGATCTCCCCTTTACATTCGCATGTTGTTTGTATTTCAGCGTATCATTGGGTATGCTGCTCTTTATCATGGTGTCGATTTTCCATGGTTTTGAGGCGTAGTTTGCCTTGCCGGGCTTGGCTATGAAGATTACCCTGGCTTCCTGCCAGGCTTTCGGTGTGTACGTCAACCTCAAACATGCATTAAAGAGTGCGGCTAAATGTGGTGATAAAAATACCGCATCTTTTTGTAGTAACGCGGGGAAGACGTTATCCGGCAGGACCGGACCTTTCAATGCACTATAGGTCAAATGACAGGTTTTTCTGTGCAAAATTGAAAAAAAAAAACCAGTAAGGAAAGTAGTATCACCACTATGGATATATTAAACAGGACTATTAACATGAAATTGGATGAAATAAAATATGTGATATTTATCTAAATGTGAATCTACCTATATATCCATAAGTTATATAAATCGACTTCAATCAAATATAAATAGGTTATCTGTTGGGCTATGTCTGTACTTCTAGAAAACGCAACTACGTAATTCTATGCTCAATTTTGTACGTTGTGCAAAATTTGATGTCAACCTGACTAGCATGAAGAGTTTGATGTCCAATTTACTTAAAATCGGGCGAAAATATATATGAAAGCTCTATCCAAATATATCGAAGGATATATAGGGACTTTGGTGCACCATTTACATGAAATCGGACGAAACTATATCTGAATCTGGGCCGATTTTCTCGAAACTGGGCAGACATCATTCTAGCCTCAATTCAGTACGTTATGCCAAATTTCCTGCAAATCGAAAGATATATAGGGACTTTGGGGCACCATTAACATGAAATCGGACGAAACTATATATGGGAGCTATATCTAAATCTGAACCGATTTTCACGAAACTTTGAACACATCATTCTAGACTTAATTCAGTGCGCTATGCCAAATTTCGTGCAAATCGAAAGATATATAGGGACTTTGGTACGCCATTTACCAAAAATCGGCCGAAACTATATATGGGAGCTATATCTAAATCTGAACCGATTTTCACGAAACTTGGCACACATCTTTCGTGGCTCAATTCAGTACGCTATGCCAAATTTCGTGCAAATCGAAAGATTTTCAGGGTCTAAAGTCCGTAAATCGGGCAAAAATATATATGGGAGCTATATCTAAATCTGAACCGATTTTTCCCAATTTCAATAGGGTTCGTCCTAGGGCCAAACAAATGAGCTGTGCCAAATTTCATCCAAATCGGATCATAAATGCGACCTGTACTTTGTTTACAATTTAACATGGACAGACGGACGGACGGACATGCATAAATCGATTCAGAAAGTGATTCTATGCATATTCTCAAAAGGAACCATGGGTCTATCTCGATTATTTTTGCCTGTTACAAACATATGCACAAAGACATAATACCCTGTACCACAGTGTGGTGAAGGGTATAAAAAATCAGTTGGGCCAAATTTCATGACGAATACTATGATTTTGTTGCCGCTATTAATTTTGCACAGAAAAAGTGGTCATTTGACCTATAGTGCAATTGTGAGAAGCTTTTTAAGGCTTCTATCATCATTGAATTGTCCATAATAGTTCCTCTGATCTTTCTTCCTTATCTGCCACGACATCGTCCATTGTCGATGTTTTCATTCATTAAGAATCTTAGTGTTTCCTCGATTGTTTCTATCCTATTGCCCTCACCGTCTATTATAGTTTCGGGTTGGGTGTGGGTCTTGGATAGAAACTTCTCGATTTTTGAAACGTCGTTCACGCTGTCTACCTGTTCGCAGACAGGCTTCCAGAAGTTGCGTTTGGCGGTTCTTGTCAATTTATTGTATTCTTTCCGTTTATCGCGGAAGTTTTCCCAGAAAACTGTAGACATTTTTAGGCGTGCTCTGTTGTAATGCTTTCGGACCCCTTTACCTTTGTTCCGAATCTCCCCTGTCATCCAGAGTTTTTCAACGGCTGACAAATGCGGACAAATTTCTTCGAAAGCCTTTACAATTACTTCTGTTAATTTATTGACGTTCCTGTCTATGTCAGTCGTGTCTAGGCACTCATAATTCCGTTGCCCTAAACTCTCCTTGATTAGTCTCCCAAACTTTATCCAGTTCGTTTTGGACTTGTTTCGAAAGTATGTGGGGTTTCGGCGGTAGCCGTTGGATTTTGAACATAATATATTTGTGATCAGAAACGGAGCAATCTTCTGAGACTCTCCATTCCTGGACCTCATCTATTAAGTTTGCTGAACATATTGTTATATCTAATACCTCCTCTCTAATTCTGTTAACAAAGGTAGGTTTATTGTCTATGTTAAGGGTTATTAGATCGCTGGTATTCAAATAATCTTGAAGGCCCTGCCCCCTTTTGTTAGTATTTGTACTACCCCACGAAATATGATTTGAGTTAGCATCACTACCAATTAGTACTTCGTTACCTGTTTCCTGTGCTTTCATCACCCGTCGCTACAGCTCCGCTTTTGGTGGTGGTATCGGCGAGTCGAACGGGAGATATACTGAAGCCAGGCAAATGTTACCACTCCCCTGCTTCAGTACAGTGGCATCCGATGTTGACAACTCTGGGGAGGAGAGAAATCATAAATTTTTGTGACATATTATAAAGGTTCCCGTAAGAGAACCCGTATTTGCATAAAAGAGTTGGTAATATATATGGCTTAATCAAGAGACCCTATTTTTAATTGTCAAAGATTCCTGAATCACTCCGATGTGTATTTTACCATTTATTATTTTTTTCCATCAGATCCAGGGTTGCCGTCTCGCTCCGTTGGAGGTTAATCTGGATGACTTCTATCAATTGTCCTCAAGTAACCGGTTGTCTTGGGAGTCTGTGATCTTCTCCTCGGCTCCCTCCTCTCTGTTGCTGCGTACTTTCCCCTCGCTGTTTTCATTGGCTTCATCGTCTCCAATTCTTGCCTTCCCGTTTTTAATGTAAACGGCATTAGACACGTAGTACGCCTTGCCCTTGGTCTTAGCCAGACTTGCCATTGAAGACCTGTCCAAGCCTAAAACAAGGAGAGTCCCTATATAAACAAAAATAAACTTATCAATTAAAAATAATTAAAAAAAATCCACGCCTTATAGTTGCTCTTTAAAAATAATTTATAAAAAATCTACGGCTTATGGTAGCCCCTTAAAAATAAAATATTTTTATACCCTCCACCATAGTATGGAGGGTATATTAATTTTGTCATTCCGTTTGTAACTCATCGAAATATTCATTTCCGACCTTATAAAGTATATATATTCTACATCAGGGTAAAATTCTAGCCATGTCCGTCCGTCTGTTGTAATCACGCTATCTTCTGAAGGAATTGAGATAGGGTGCTGAAATTTTTCATAGGCTTGTCTTTTGTTTGCAGGTAGGTCAAGTTCGAAGATGGGATACATCGGTCCACGTTTAGGCATAGCTCCCATATAAGAGTACCCCCCAATTTTCGGTATTTTGGGGTTCTTGACCGTGTTTTTCAACCGAATTCGCTGAAATTTGGTACGTAGGGTTCTTATTGTGTACTAAATGTCTCCACATGAAAAATATGAGTACAGGTACACTTTTTCTGGTAGCCCCCATATAACGGCACCTTCCAATTTTCAGTATTTTGGGGGTTTTGATCGTATTTTTACATCGAATTGGCTGTAATTTAGTATTTTGGGTTCTTAATAGGTACCAAATCACTCCACAAAAAATTATGAATATAGGTCAATTTTTTCTGGTAGCCCCCCATATAAGGGTAACCCCCAATTTTCGGTATTTTGGGTTTCTTGAGCGCGTTTTTCAACCGAATTCGCTGAAATTTGGTATTTTGTAGTCGTATATGGTAACAAATCTACCTACCAAAAATTATTTATATTCGCCCCTTTTTGGGGTAGTCCCCATATAACCCCCTTTTATACCCTTCACCACACTGTGGAATAGGGTATTATGTCTTTGTGCATATGTTTGTAACAGGCAAAAGGAAACGAGATAGACACATGGTTCCTTTTGAGAATATGCATAGAATCACTTTTTAAGTCGATTTATGCATGTCCGTCCGTCCGTCTGTCCGTATGTCTGTCTGTCTGTCCATGTATTTTTGTGAACAAAGTACAGGTCGCATTTATGATCCGATTTGGATGAAATTTGGCATAGGTCACTTATTTGGCCCAAGGACGAACCCTATTGAAATTGGGAAAAATCGGTTCAGATTTAGATATAGCTCCCATCCCTATATATCTTTCGATTTGCACGAAATTTGGTACAGCCTAATCATTTAGGTCTAGAATGATGCCTGCCAAATTTCGTGAAAATCGGTCCAGATTTAGATATAGCTCCCTTATATAGTTTCGCCCGATTTCATGTAAATGGTGCCCCAAAGTCCCTATATATCCTTCGATTTGCACAAAATTTGGCATAACGTACTGAATTAAGCCTAGAGAGATGTCTGCCAAGTTTCAAGAAAATCGGTCCAGATTTAGATATAGCTCCCATATATAGTTTCGTCCGATTTCATTAAAATGGTGCCCCAAAGTCTCTAGATATCCTTCGATTTGCACGAAATTTGGTACAGCGTAATCATTTAGGTCTAGAATGATGTCTGCCAAGTTTCGTGAAAATCGGTCCAGATTTAGATATAGCTCCCATATATAGCTTCGTCCAATTTCATGTAAATGGTGCCCCATGGTCCCTAGATATCCTTCGATTTGCAGGAAATTTGGCATAACGTACTTAATTGAGCCTAAAATGATGTCTGCCAAGTTTCATGAAAATCGGTCCTGATTTAGATATAGCTCCCATATATAGTTTCGTCCGATTTCATGTAAATGGTGCCCCAAAGTCCCTATATATCCTTCGATTTGCAGGGAATTTGGCATAACGTACGTAATTGAGCCTAGAAGTACGTTATTGCCAAGTTTTATGAAAATCGGTCCTGATTTAGATATAGCTCCCATATAATGCCTAACGGATGACCTATTTATATTTGTTTGAAATCGATTTACATACTTAATGGATAGATCTAGGTAGACTCACATTTAGATAAATATCACATATTTTATTTCACCCAATTTCATGTTAATAGTCCTGTTTAATGTACCCATAGTGGTGAAGGGTATCATATAGTCGGGCGCGTCCGACTTTACTACTTTCCTTACTGATTTATATTAAAATATTTATCTAATTTGTTCCGCGTTTTGGATTTGGTTGTAAGAGTCTGTCGTAATCATTTAACCTGCGGAGGATATCCAGATAATGTTAGAACGTAAGGTTCGATAATGAATTATACATGAACTAAAACCCGCATTTAGGCCTAGCACCTGTGTGGGAGGTATCAGAGGGAGTGGACCAATAGTCCACATCTTCGAACCTGAACTAAGTTAAAAAGAATAATAAGATAGGCACAGGTTGGATGAAATCAAAATTTTCTGGAACATGGTTCATATTATGGTTTACATAATCGCGTTGTAGAAATGTCGGTATAGGTCCACTTTTTGGTATTTTCCCTATATTTCATTTCAACTACCTTTTAGTATATCTATGGTGGAGGGTATCCACTTTTTAACTTGTGTAGTTTACATTTGATCACAGAAATAGTAATCAATTATTGAAAATTATCACTTCGGCAAATATTA
The DNA here is from genome assembly GCF_032173495.1 of Musca vetustissima. NCBI lineage: Eukaryota > Metazoa > Arthropoda > Insecta > Diptera > Muscidae > Musca > Musca vetustissima. The sequence goes on from NW_026872594.1 coordinate 7,266, forward strand.
TCCTCTTCGCTACATGCTAAGAATACAAAATCTGTTTACTTTTTTTATTTATTTTTCCAGTTCATCTCACGCCGACAAATAACTCAAAAATTGATAAATATAATACCGAAATTTAAAACTTTGTTTTCGAATTAATTTTTTGCAGTACGTACGTGACTTGTAACATGTTCGGAAACAAAACTTCTTTGTTTGTACACTTGCATTCTATTCAAATATACCCAAACAAACAATCCGACAGACAGACAGACAGTTGGACCGAAATGTTCTATAGTAGTTTTTGATAAAGTTTCAGTTGATGTTGTTGTTATTTTCGGCTTAGCTTCTCATTTTTTGCGCTTTGTCCCGAATTACAATACATCCTTAATAATTGAGTTATTTTTATTTGTAATACAATGTTGGGTCTGTTGTTGTTTTTGTTAGTTCTGGATCCAATGTTTGTATTTACAACAATTTTTTGGTCTCACCAACATATGAAGAAGGGGAAACAATAACAAAAATTTGCTATTCTGATCTCCGTTTTGAAGTTTCTGTTTACTCTACTAGTAAAGTCGTCTTCGTTGATGTTGTTGTTTTTGTTGTACTTGATCCAAAACGGCCCTTTGGGTTTTCAACGGATACTTTTTCGTACAGTTATTTTGTTGTTGTTTGTCAAAGAAAACAATTGCTACTCGAGAAATGCTTGTAAATCTCAAAGGGATTATTAAAGTTTAGCCGTTTCTTGAGACCTATAGTGGCAAACAAATGTGCGAAGTATACAGAACTTCGAATACAGTCACGAGATAATAAACACACATACCTACACTTTGTCACTTTTATTTGGTCGGTAAATGTATGTATATAAATTGATTATATTTGGGAGTAAATAAAGTGATAAATAATAGTGAAAGTTATCAGGGAGATACACCAAACACCCTCCCATTCATTGTCAGGAATTGCTAGGGAGGGAGACACAAAGGAGACATCTTATGAGGAGAACAAATAGTTTGGGGACAATGAACCCTAACTGAGTATTATGTAGGTTTTTATGCCCTTCACCACACTGTGCTACAGGGTATTATGTCTTTGTGCATATGTTTGTAACAGGCTAAAGGAATCGAGATAGACGCCTGGTTCCTTTTGAGAATATGCATAGAATCACTTTCTGAGTCGATTTATGCACGTCCGTCCGTCTGTCTGTCCATGTTAAATTGTAAACAAAGTACAGGTCGCATTTTTTGATTTGAATTGGATGAAGTTTGGCACAGCTCATTTATTTGGCCCAAGGACGAACCCTATTGAAATTGGGAAAAATCGATTCAGATTTAGAAATAGCTCCCAAATAATTTTTACGTCCGATTAAATGTAAACGGTCCTCATATATCTTTCGATTTGCACGAAATTTGACACAGCGCACGTAATTGGGTCTAGAATGATGTGTGTTAAATTTCGTTAAAATCGGTTCAGATTTAGATATAGCTCCCGAATACGAATATTTTTTCAAGGCCTATCCAAGGCGTGGATTTTTTAACGAATATTTTTTCAAGGCTAACACAAGGCGTGGATTTTTTAAAGAATATTTTTTTCAAGGCTAACACAAGGCGTGGATTTCTTTAAAGAATATTTTTTCAAGGCTAACACAAGGCGTGGATTTTTTAAAGAATATTTTTTCAAGGCTAACACAAGGCGTGGATTTTTTAAAGAATATTTTTTAGGGGTCTACCACAAGGCGTGGATTTTTTAAAGAATATTTTTTCAAGGCTAACACAAGGCGTGGATTTTTTAAAGAATATTTTTTCAAGGCTAACACAAGGCGTGGATTTTTTAAAGAATATTTTTTCAAGGCTAACACAAGGCGTGGATTTTTTAAAGAATATTTTTTCAAGGCTAACACAAGGCGTGGATTTTTTAAAGAATATTTTTTCAAGGCTAACACAAGGCGTGGATTTTTTAAAGAATATTTTTTCAAGGCTAACACAAGGCGTGGATTTTTTAAAGAATATTTTTTCAAGGCTAACACAAGGCGTGGATTTTTTAAAGAATATTTTTCAAGGCTAACACAAGGCGTGTACTTTTTAAAGAATATTTTTTTAAAGGGATATCCGTTCATATCCTTTTAAACTAAAAAATATCCTTTTTCATTTTTGCTTAAATTTTTAAAATCCCCAATTGCAAATATTTTCATAGCTGATATACCACACAGCAAAAACTAAAGCCAAAAAACAGAAGAGTACCATTAGATTTGCATTTTATTATTTTTTCAGAATATTCATAAATGCTTGTTGAAATTATTCACAAAAGACTAGAACAACACAAAAATGTTAACTCAGCTGCAAAGCTACAACAACAACGAGGACAAGGAAGGAATAACATAACAACTGTGACAGTAGCAGCAGCACCAGCAGTGAAAGTAACAACAACAGTCATAAACCAAAAAGGACATTTTTATAAAAAACAACAACATTGGCAGCAACAACAAAATAGAATAAAATAAAAACCACTAAGCCTTGTCATCAAAAATTGATGTTGAGTTGGATGACAAAAAATAAAAAAACGGGAACTAGGACAAAAATGTTTTCGAGTTGTTGGCATAGATTAACGAAAAGCTTTGATGTGAATTATTTTTTGAAAATTTTATAGACGATTTAAATAAAATTGAATTTTAAATATTTTATGAAAACTATTCTTTAATAAATCCACGCCTCAGTTGGCCCTTGAAAAATATTCTTTAATAAATCCACGCCTCAGTTGGCCCTTGAAAAATATTCTTTAATAAATCCACGCCTCAGTTGGCCCTTGAAAAATATTCTTTAATAAATCCACGCCTTCAGTTGGCCCTTGAAAAATATTCTTTAATAAATCCACGCCTCAGTTGGCCCTTGAAAAATATTCTTTAATAAATCCACGCCTCAGTTGGCCCTTGAAAAATATTCTTTAATAAATCCACGCCTCAGTTGGCCCTTGAAAAATATTCTTTAATAAATCCACGCCCCAGTAGGCCCTTGAAAAATATTCTTTAATAAATCCACGCCTCAGTTGGCCCTTGAAAAATATTCTTTAATAAATCCACGCCTCAGTTGGCCCTTGAAAAATATTCTTTAATAAAAGTTGGCCCTTGAAAAATATTCTTTAATAAATCCACGCCTCAGTTGGCCCTTGAAAAATATTCTTTAATAAATCCACGCCTCAGTTGGCCCTTGAAAAATATTCTTTAATAAATCCACGCCTCAGTTGGCCCTTGAAAAATATTCTTTAATAAATCCACGCCTCAGTTGGCCCTTGAAAAATATTCTTTAATAAATCCACGCCTCAGTTGGCCCTTGAAAAATATTCTTTAATAAATCCACGCCTCAGTTGGCCCTTGAAAAATATTCTTTAATAAATCCACGCCTCAGTTGGCCCTTGAAAAATATTCTTTAATAAATCCACAGTTGGCCCTTGAAAAATATTCTTTAATAAATCCACGCCTCAGTTGGCCCTTGAAAAATATTCTTTAATAAATCCACGCCTCAGTTGGCCCTTGAAAAATATTCTTTAATAAATCCACGCCTCAGTTGGCCCTTGAAAAATATTCTTTAATAAATCCACGCCTCAGTTGGCCCTTGAAAAATATTCTTTAATAAATCCACGCCTCAGTTGGCCCTTGAAAAATATTCTTTAATAAATCCACGCCTCAGTTGGCCCTTGAAAAATATTCTTTAATAAATCCACGCCTCAGTTGGCCCTTGAAAAATATTCTTTAATAAATCCACGCCTCAGTTGGCCCTTGAAAAATATTCTTTAATAAATCCACGCCTCAGTTGGCCCTTGAAAAATATTCTTTAATAAATCCACGCCTCAGTTGGCCCTTGAAAAATATTCTTTAATAAATCCACGCCTCAGTTGGCCCTTGAAAAATATTCTTTAATAAATCCACGCCTCAGTTGGCCCTTGAAAAATATTCTTTAATAAATCCACGCCTCAGTTGGCCCTTGAAAAATATTCTTTAATAAATCCACGCCTCAGGCCCTTGAAAAATATTCTTTAATAAATCCACGCCTCAGTTGGCCCTTGAAAAATATTCTTTAATAAATCCACGCCTCAGTTGGCCCTTGAAAACTATTCTTTAATAAATCCACGCCTCAGTTGGCCCTTGAAAACTATTCTTTAATAAATCCACGCCTCAGTTGGCCCTTGAAAAATATTCTTTAATAAATCCACGCCTCAGTTGGCCCTTGAAAAATATTCTTTAATAAATCCACGCCTCAGTTGGCCCTTGAAAAATATTCTTTAATAAATCCACGCCTCAGTTGGCCCTTGAAAAATATTCTTTAATAAATCCACGCCTCAGTTGGCCCTTGAAAAATATTCTTTAATAAATCCACGCCTCAGTTGGCCCTTGAAAAATATTCTTTAATAAATCCACGCCTCAGTTGGCCCTTGAAAAATATTCTTTAATAAATCCACGCCTCAGTTGGCCCTTGAAAAATATTCTTTAATAAATCCACGCCTCAGTTGGCCATATTCTTTAATAAATCCACGCCTCAGTTGGCCCTTGAAAAATATTCTTTAATAAATCCACGCCTCAGTTGGCCCTTGAAAAATATTCTTTAATAAATCCACGCCTCAGTTGGCCCTTGAAAAATATTCTTTAATAAATCCACGCCTCAGTTGGCCCTTGAAAAATATTCTTTAATAAATCCACGCCTCAGTTGGCCCTTGAAAAATATTCTTTAATAAATCCACGCCTCAGTTGGCCCTTGAAAAATATTCTTTAATAAATCCACGCCTCAGTTGGCCCTTGAATAAATATTCATGTTCGACAATTTTTTTGTGATGATGGTAGGGGGTTGTCAAGAATTTTCGTAGGTTTTCTTTAAGAATTTCATTCCTTGACTTCTCCAACCAAGTCATAAATTAAAAAGTCATCAAAATAAAAAAAAATTCGTGCCAATGAAAATTTCTGATAGATGTTGCCTTTTATTCAAGTTGTATTTGTTGTTGTTGTTGGAGGTGGTGTTCAGAAATGTGCCTGGAATTTTTGATTGGCAGCGGAATACTTCTCTCAAAAGTTAATTCCAATCATTGGATGATTGATTTTTATGTTCTTTTAAATTTGCATGAAATCAATCAAAATGCTGTGTTTATTGAAATGTTGATTTGACGAAATGATTTCCGAATTAAATTTGGAAAGAAAGGTACGGATTGGGTATGGTAGGCTCGAAGATGTGAGGAAACACTTAACTAATATTTGGATAACAAAACAAATTGATTTACATAAAAATTAATAATTCTTGTAGGCGTGGATTTATTAAAGAATATTTTTCAAGGGCCAACAGAGCCGGTGGATTTATTAAAGAATATTTTTCAAGGGAAAACAGAGGCGTGGATTTATAAAAGAATATTTTTCAAGGGCCAACTGAGGCGTGGATTTATTAAAGAATATTTTTCTAGGGTCTCTACAAGGCGTGGATTTATTAAGAATATTTTTCAAGGGCCTCTGAGGCGTGGATTTATTAAAGAATATTTTTCTAGGGCCAAGGCGTGGATTTATTAAAGAATATTTTTCTAGGGCCAACTGAGGCGTGGATTTATTAAAGAATATTTTTCTAGGGCCAACTGAGGCGTGGATTTACTAAAGAATATTTTTCAAGGGCCAACTGAGGCGTGGATTTATTAAAGAATATTTTTCAAGGGCCAAATGAGGCGTGGATTTATTAAAGAATATTTTTCAAGGGCCAACTGAGGCGTGGATTTATTAAAGAATATTTTTCAAGGGCCAACTGAGGCGTGGATTTATTAAAGAATATTTTTCAAGGGCCTACTGAGGCGTGGATTTATTAAAGAATATTTTTCAAGGGCCTACTGAGGCGTGGATTTATTAAAGAATATTTTTCAAGGGCCTACTGAGGCGTGGATTTATTAAAGAATATTTTTCAAGGGCCAACTGAGGCGTGGATTTATTAAAGGCCAACTGAGCCGTGGATTTATTAAAGAATATTTTTCAAGGGCCAACTGAGGCGTGGATTTATTAAAGAATATTTTTCTAGGGCCTATACAAGGCGTGGATTTATTAAAGAATATTTTTCTAGGGCCTATACAAGGCGTGGATTTATTAAAGAATATTTTTCTAGGGCCTATACAAGGCGTGGATTTATTAAAGAATATTTTTCTAGGGCCTATACAAGGCGTGGATTTATTAAAGAATATTTTTCTAGGGCCTATACAAGGCGTGGATTTATTAAAGAATATTTTTCTAGGAACTGAGGCGAGGATTTATTAAAGAATATTTTTCTAGGGCCTATACAAG
>NW_026872595.1:0-13288 GCF_032173495.1 Musca vetustissima
TAATTTTCTGTTGTCTAAAAAGGTTTTTTAAGGCCTTTAAACCCTTCTAACGCCTAAAACGCATTTTAATTTTCTGTGGTTAAAAAGGCATTTTAAGGCATTTAAACGTTTCTAACGCCTAAAAAACGCATTTTAATTTTCTGTGGTCTAAAAAGGCATTTTAAGGCCTTTAAACGCTTACAATGCCTAAAAAACGCATTTTAAGGTCTTAAAGGCTTCTATCGCCTAAAAGCATTTCTACTCCGATGTGGGAGTTACACTTAAAATTTGCTGGTGCTTACGTATTCAGATATTATTCAGTAACCCATTAGATGGCAGACACATAGCCTTGATCGGTTTGAAATTTTCCATGAGGTTCCAGTTGTGCCACTAACTGTTTTTTTATACCCTTCACCACACTGTGGTACAGGGTATTATGTCTTTGTGCATATGTTTGTAACAGGCAAAAGGAATCAAGATAGACCCATGGTTCCTTTTGAGAATATGCATATAATCACTTTTTAAGTCGATTTATGCATGTCCGCCCGTCTGTCCGCCTGTCCATGCTAAATTGTAAACAAAGTACAGGTCGCATTTATTATCCGAATTGGTTGAAATTTGGCATACGTCACTTATTTGGCCCAAGGACGAACCCTATTGAAATTGGGAAAAATCGGTTCAGATTTAGATATAACTCCCATAAATAATTTCGTCAGATTTAAGGAAAATGGTGTACCAAAGTCTCTGTATACCTTTCGACAATTTTAAGCATTTTATACCCAACGTACAGGTCGCATTTATGATCCGATTTGAATGAAATACTCGAGATGTTGATAGTTTGTCCAAGATGAGTTGTTAACCTTCAAATTGATACCAATTATATGACTGTATGTACTGTATGACTGTTGTACTCCGATGCGGGAGTTATACGTAATTAAGTAAAGGTGACTATGTGCATATTATTACTATTACTCCATTAGAGGACGGAAATGTCGCGCTGATCGCTTTGAAATTGTACATGAAGTTCCGATTATGGTCAAGGACGACGCTTATAGTTTTCGGTGAAGTTGAGATTTCATTCAGGGGCTGCAATGAACTGAAAACTTTAATTTTGTCAGATTTTCTAGTCGCTCTAGAGAACATCACATATTTCACAAGGTGAAGGGGATCTAACCAAATACTTAGAGCAGCTGTTTAGATGATGATCGGTCAATTTTCCGAGGGTCAAATCAACCGAAACCTAAAGTGACCAATTTTTTATGTTATTGCGTAAAAAATCACTTTAAGAAAAAACATTTTGGAAAATATGCAAAACTTAGAAAGATGATGCAAATATCACGAAATAATGCCCAGGCTCAGAATATAGAACCGCCGAAAGTGAGCTTTTCGTGGTAGTTGTGTAGGGTATCATATGTCGGTCAGCCCCGTCCGACTATACTGTTCCGCTCACTGGTTTTGAAATAGATTTCTTAGAATGAGGAAAACTTCCATATGAATAGCAAACATTAATATGCCCTCTATCGTATTGATTTATAAACATATTAAAGACTTAAACATTTATTTCCCTATTAATCTCACATGAATGACACAGAGAATCACAATGAAATAAACAAAAACATTATTTTCCATAAAAGAAACAAATTATTCTTGGAATTAAATTTGTGTGTGTGTGTGTGCTCCATTTTTTTTCTTCACAATAATAATTAATGATATTTGTGTTACACTTAGGAATTTAGTCTACAATTCAAAAGTCCATTCGTGTGGAAAATAGGCAATTATTGAAAAGTGGGTCAAAATGTTATGCAAAAATACAAAATCAAAACTAATTGAAAAACTTTTAAATCGAGAGAAAAAAAGAAACAAAATCATTTCTTTAATTCTCGCAACAATAACTAAATCTAAGAAAATGGCAACAACAAATAGTCTTCTGCAAAATGGAGAAGACGAAAAAAAAACACGAAGAAAAATGAATAAAATTCAACGATACATTATTTTCGTCTTATCATTCGAATACAAGGCGTTCACATTGGAATCCTCCTCCAAAAAAACGAGAAAAACAAACGAAATTCTTATGCAAATGTGAAAATAACTATGCGTCTGGACAGTGTAATCTTAAAACGGAATTTGGCAATAAAAACAAAAAACACAAACTACGACATCATGCCATACCATGCCATGCCATGCAAAACAACAAAGGAATGATGGACAAAAAATTCGGAAGAAATTAAGTTAGAAGAAAAACTAAACGAAAACAGCTGATGTCATTCATTCAAAACTACAGTTTAAAGGGGGGAAAACGCATAAAATCCATGGACATGAAGAAGAGATGGGAGAGAGAGAGAAAATGATTGTGCAAAAATAGCCATTGGTCAAAAACTTTAATGCTTATGATGGTCCTTTACTTCTTAGGTGTTTCCGTAACACATTCTTTACATGATCATAAACATTCTTTACATGACGATGGCTATAAAAAAATAACGAATACAATGACAGCATAAGGTAAGGGAATTGAGATGGGATATATCGGACTATGAGCAAGCGTGAATTTTTTAAAAGACAATTTCAAGGACTAAAAACAGGCGTGAATTTTTATAAAAGAGAACTTCGACGACCATGAACAAGCGTGGTTTTTTTAAAAAAGATCTTCAACTTTTTTTACAAAGAATGTTAACAAGCGTGTTTTTTAAAAATCAAAGACTACCAAAAATATTGTTTTTCAAGGACTCCCAGAAAACGTGGACTATTTTTACCCTACACAACTATGTTGTCAGGGTATTATAGCTTTGTGCAACCCCAAAAGTTTGTAACGCCGCGAAATATTGGTCCTAGACTCACCTTTATGTATACCGATCGTCATATCTCGACCATCTGAGTCGATCTAGACATGTGTGTCCGTCCTTTCGACTGTCCATTATAACTTGAGACAGACCACAGCTATGGACCAATCTTCACGAAATTTTGCATGTAGGATGAGTTCTGGTCAATAATGAAGACCCCTATTGTTTTTGGTAAAGATCGGTTAATATTTAGGGGATGAAATGTACCAAATACTTCCTTTTTGTCCAGAGTCCGCAGTTATGGTCCGAACATCGTGAAATTTTACATGGAGAAGGGGATCGGACCAAAGAATAAGCATGCCTGTTTTGATAAAGATCGGTCAATATTTAGCGGGTCAAATGGACCCTGACTTTTGTGTGAAAAATTACAAAATTTTTATTCTGGGTCGTATATACTTGCTCCAGAAGGACATATACCCGAGAAGTTGGTGGTATGTCCAAGAGGAGTTGTTGACCTTCAAATTGATACCAATTATAGGCTGTATGTACTCTGATGTGGGAGTTATAGGTAATTAGGTAAAAGTGACTATGTGCATAGAGTTACTATTACTCCATAAGAGGACTGAAATATCGCGTGGATCGCTTTGAAAGTGTACATAAAGTTCCGATTATGGTTAAGGACCACGCCTATAGTTTTCGGTGAAGTTGAGGTTTCCTTCTGGGGGTGCAATGAACCGAAAACTTTAATTTTATCAGATTTTCTAGTCGCTCTAGGGGCAATTATTATATACAGAACATCTTATATTTTACAAGGTGAAGGGGATGTGACCAAATACTTAGAGCAGCTGTTTAGATGATGATCGGTCGGTGAAGGGGATCTAACCAAATACTTAGAGCGGCTGTTTAGATGATGATCGGTCAATATTCCGAGGGTCAAATCAACCAAAACCTAAAGTGACAAATTTTTATTTTATGGCGTAAGAATTCACTCAAAGAAAAATCATTTTGGAAAATATGCCAGGCTTAGAAAATGGAGTTTTTGATCTGAAATCGGCAAATATGGTGCAAATATCACGAAATATTGCCCAGGCTCAGAATATAGAACCGCAGAAAATTTTCTTTTCGTTGCAGTTGTGTAGTGTCTGATATGGTCGGCCCCGTCCGACTATACTGCTCCCCTCACTGGTTTAAATATAGTTTTTCAAGGACTCTCAACAAGCATGGATTTGTATTTTTTTCCAAGGCCTCTAAGCAAGCGTGGGTTTTTATATCCTTCACCACACTATGGTACAGGGTATTATGTCTTTGTGCATATGTTTGTAACAGGCAAAAGGAAACAAGATTGTCCCATGGTTCCTTTTGAGAATATGCATAGAATCACTTCTGAGTCGATTTATGTCCGTCCGTCTGTGGATGTTAAATTGTAAACAAAGTACAGGTCGCATTTATAATCCGACTTGGATGAAATTTGGCACAAGTCACTTAGGACGAACCCGATTGACATCGGATCAGATTTAGATATAGCTCCCGTATATAGTTTCGTCCGATTTTATGTAAAAAGTGTACCAAAGTCCTTACAAATCTTTCGATTTGCACGAAATTTGGCATAGGTACTGAATTAGGTCAAGAAGTGATGTGCTAACTCTCACGAAAACCGTTTCAGATATCGATAAAGCTGCCATGTATAGTTTCGTACGATTTTATGTAAATGGTGCACCAAAGAAAGCCACTCAATATTTGACCAAGTGAAAGATGTAGTATAGGTTGCAGAACGACATGTTTATAGATTCAATTTCATGTTATTGGTCCTTCAAAAATGCGACGTCTGTTTAGATTCTTCTGTTGAATATACCCAAAGAAGGGTCCATCTGACTTTAGTACTTTCCTTACTGGTTTTTAAATATTTTTTCTAGGACTCTCAACAAGCCGGGATATTTTAATTTTTTTTTTTCAAGGTTCTTAACAAGCGTGGATTTCTTAACATATATTTATTCCTTCTGATGAAATATTTGATTTTTTGTTTGGACCAACATCTTTGGTATTTCTGGAATCAATTGTCTTAATCCTATAATCATAAATTCCGTCTCAACACTCCTCTCCACACGCTGTATACACATGCCAAGTTTATTTTATCTAACCGACTGTCCCACTGGTCTGTCACTTTAGGGTTTCTTTAATGTATTTTCTTTAAGAAAGAACACTACAAATTTATCCATCAAGTGATTTGAGTATGAGCTGGAGTGAAGTGGAGTGGAGAACGGAACAAACACTAACAAAGAAGTTTAGATAGAAAATCAGAGAATAGGAAAAACAACACTTTGCAATGTAAATATTTGGGGAAGAAAAATTGAAAACTGGCGTTAGACGTATTGTATTGGTAGGGGGTGGGGGTAAGGCGACAGCAACACAAAAAAGGGTTGTCCACATATGAACATATGTAAGGGATTAGGTCATCTGCCAGAGACAGACATACAGACCTGCCGACATATTCATTCAGTCATCGAAGCGTTTTGCTAACCCATCCACCCAAATAGCCAGGCATAGATCTCTGTACTATGTCCTCAAAACATGTGAAGGATGTTTGGTGTTTTTTTTATCCTGTTCTTTATTGGTTTGTGTGCTGATGACATCAGCATAACGAAAAAAAAAACTAAAATAAAAAAATTATATTTCAAGAAAATACATTTTGTATTTATTTCTTAATAGGAAACTAAATTGAGAATAGGACACAAAGTAAATCAGGAAATGTTTTCTTAGGATTATTTGAACTAAGATTTCAATCAAAATTCCATATCGTTTTGAGTAAACAAAATACAATAACAACACAAATGGGATTCACTTTCGCAACATAGATGGGTGGGTCATCACTGCACATTTTTGCACACCATATAAATTAAAAAATAATCTTAAATTGTAGACTTGTTTTTGTCTAAACATTTGCATGGTTTGGTTTTTAAGAAGGGAAGTTATTTTCGGAGAAAAATTTAGAGGGAAATCGAGCAAATTTTGTTTATGAAATACTTTTCATAACATCCCCTCTATGGAGGTTCTAGAGATGTCCACATTTTACATTGAAGCTCATATTTTATGTTTTTATTATTTTCATCGCATTTCCCCCAACAAAATCTTCCATCAACAGCATCTCAATCCTTTATTCAGGATTATTATATGGTGTTAAGTCAATTTATATTATTTTCCCCCACTACCCTCAGACATCTTCTTTAAATAAATCCAGCAATCTGTGTAAAACCGAAACCCATTTACAACACTTTGAAAAATGCATTTCAGTGAAAATCTCCTCTCTTCTACCGTTTTACATTTATTTAAAATCCTCAAAATGCCAAGAAGAGAAATATACTCTGGCAAAATAAAAAAAATCGAGAAAAAAACTCCAACATCTTTCTTAGCCAAAAAGGAAATTGGTTGCCGTCATAACTAAAACTAAGGAAATTATGAAATTTATACAGGAAGACAATTTTCTACCCTTGAACATGGTAGAAAATCCGTAGAAAATTTGCAAATATGTACTGCAACAGCTTGTCTTGATGTGTGTGGGTGTGTGTGTGTGTGGTAGAGTGTGTGCTTCGACAATACCTATGCTTATGTTAGTTTATGCAACAAAAAATTTGCATTGCATTCTAGTTAAGCATCAAGGAGGAACTTTAATATGAGGAAGAAAGTGTGTTTAGCTTATCATTTCGTTTGACATTTTTTGATATTAATGCCATCATATTTGTTAGTATGTAGTTCCTCAAAATGAGATTTCAATCTGAAATAAAGTCAAGAAAAAATTACTTTAACCAGTAAGAAAAGTAGTAAAGTCGGACTGGGCCGACTATATGATACCCTTCACCACTTTGGGAATATTCTACATATGTATACATTGACATGCAATTGAACGAACTTAAATGTGTGATCTTAATCTATCAACTTACGTACTGTTTAAAAATTAATCTCAATCAGACACCCATTGATTATTTGGTGTACAATTAACATGAATAAGTCAAAATTATATATGGTAGCTATGCTATATTTCAAGGAATCTTACCAGCGATTAATTTTTATTAATTTGAATACATTGTGTCAATCGGCCTAGCTATGGATCTTAAGTGCACCATTTACTTAAAATCGGCCGAAAATATATATGGGAGCTTTATCTACATCTGAACCGATTTTCAAGAAAATTGCCAACTGCGCCAAAATTCGTGCAAATTGAACGATTTTCAGGGTCTTTGGTGCACCATTTACCAAAAATCGGACGAAAATATATATTGGAGCTATATCAAAATCTGACCGAATTTTACGAAACTTAGCAGACGTCATTTAACATTTAATTTACTACGCAATGCCAAAATTCGTGAAAATCGAGTGATTTTCAGGGACTTCGGTGCACCATTTACCTAAAATCGGACGAAACTATATATGTGTGCTATAATTAAATATGAACTGATTTTCACGAAACTTAACACATGTCATTCTAGACTTAATTTAGTACGCTATGCAAAAATTCGTGCAAATCGAATGATATTCAGGGACTTTGGTGCACCATTTACCTAAAATCGGGCGAAACTATATATGGGAGCTATATCTAAATCTGAACCGATTTTCATGAAACTTAGCACACATTATTCTAGACTTAATTTAGTACTCTGTGCTAAAATTCGTGCAAATTGAATGATTTTCAGGGACTTTGCACCATTTACCTGAAATCGGACGAAAATATATATGGGAGCTATATCTAAATCTGAACCGATTTTCTCCAATTTCAATAGGGTTCGTCCCTGGGCCAAATAAGTGACTTGTGCCATATTTCATTCAAATCGGATTATAAATGCGGCCTGTACTTTGTTTACAATTTAACATCAACAGACGGACGGGCATGCATAAATCGACTTAGAAAGTGATTCTATGCATATTCTCAAAAGAAACCACGGGTCTATCTCGATTCTTTTTGCCTGTTACAAACATATGCATAATGACATAATACCCTGTACCACAGTGTGGTGAGGGGTATAAAAATTGCAGACCATTTTTTATCAATTATAACAGATTAAGTCTAAAATCTCAAATCTGTCAAACTAAGATTAGTTTTCTTTACAGTTGAAAGGAGGAATGATCGAAGTTGACCGGCATCGACCATAAAATTGTTTTAAACCATTTACACAAAACTACATTCAAAACAGAAAAAATAGGATGGAGCGAATTTCCATCTGCGAGGCCTTGGCCAAAGGAGTGAGATAGACCCACTTCTTAAACGAATGGTGACTGGAGATAAGAAATGGATCACATACGATAACCCTGTGCAAAAAATCGTGGTCAAAGAACGGTGAAGCACCTCAAACTGTGGCCACACCAGGACTAACGGCCAGGAAGGTTCTGCTATGCATTTGGTGGATTATTTATTATGAGTTGCTTCCACATGGCTGAATTCTAATCTCTACTGTCAACAACTGGACCGTTTGAAATTAGCAGTAGACCAGAAACGACCAGAATTAACCAACAGGAGAGGTGTCGTGTTCCACCAGGACAACGCTAGGACACACATATCTGCAGCGACTCGCCAGAAACATCGGGAGGTTGGTTGGGAAATTTTAATGCATCCGACAGACAGTCCGGACTTAGCACCAAACGATTATCATCTTTTTCTTGCATTGCAAAATTTATTTAATGATAAAAATTTGGTATTGTGAAAATCGACTACTAGATTTTTTTTGCAAATAGAGAGCAGGACTTTTATGAGAGAGGCATTATGAAGTTATCTTTAAGCGACAAATCATACAACAAAACGATACATATTTGGCCCAAACGGACATCATATAAAAATAATGGATTTCTTTTTCCCCAACCTAATATATGGCAACATTTTGAAGAAATTTGAAGAGGCTGGATCGGTTACACATATTGTAAGGCTTGTGTATCAGAAGTATAAATAGAAGTGTTGACCAAGACCCGAATGTGTCGCACATTTTGTCGTATTTTGCATTTAGATCTACATCTATACAAAGTCCAGATCACGCAACAACTGACACCTGCTGACCATTCACAACATCGTAGATGCGTGGAATGGCTGCTTGAAAAACAGGCGAACAAACTGACTGTAATTGGGATTTTCGGGTTCTTAAAGATAGAAAACCTGTAAGTATTTAAGTATAGCTCCCACATCGTATACATATACAATAACATATTTTGTATGCAGTTAAAGGGCAACCACTCCTCCTGGATATACTATCAAGTTTTCATGAGCAATTTTCGACGTTATAGAATGCAAATTATGACAGTTTTCAACAAAAGTCTACGTCCATTTGATCCGCTAACTTCATTAAAATAGTCATGTTTATTCTTCATCTATATCCCATTCTCAATATAAGATGGCGTGGTGTACGGGTCATAATTGCAGCTTCTTGGGGGATCGGAAAAACACATAAAATAACGAACATAACCGATCATTACCAACAACAATATGTGTTCTTTGTCCAGAACCGGTCCTACATGCAACATTTTCTGACGATTGGTCCCTGACAGTGGCCTGTACGGTGTTTACAAATTATAAAGGACAAGCGGACAGACAGACAGACGAACACACATATTTAGATCGACTCAGCTAGTCGAGATATGATGATCGGTATACTAAAACGTGGGTCTAGGACCAATATTTCACGACGTTACAAACTCTTGGGATCACACAAAAGTTCAACATAGTTGTAAAGGGTATAATTAGTATAAGTTCATATTTATTTTAGACATTTAAGGGAAACCCCCCCCCCCCCCCATTCTCGATTTTTTATTTTTAAGATTTTAAATGGGCTGGTAAATGAATACCAATAATTTACAAGAAAATTTTGTTGTTGTTTTTTGTAATCAAAGAAAAGTCCTTTTTTTGATGGCGGGCATGATAACTCCTCACTGGAACATCGGAATCCGAAAATTCCAACGGTGTTAGAAAGAGTACATGTCTGGCTCTCGTATGAACTAGGACTATTATTATTGACTCCGCTCTAAAATTAACAAAATGGCGGAAATTTGATTTTTGGAATATCGCCTATTTTTTACCACAAACTAAGTTAAACAAGTGAAAAAGCGTTAAGTTCGGCCGGGCCGAACTTTGGATACCCTCCATCATAGATATACTGACAGGTACTAGAAATGAAAATATAGGGAACATACCAAAAAGTGGACCTATACCTACATGTCTAAAAACGGATTATGTAAACCATAATACATATTTCAGAAATTTTTAATTGATAATTCAAATTCGAAGTTGGGAATATCGGCCCACTCTTTCTGAAACCTACACACAGGGGCTACCTCTAACTGCGGCTATAGTTCATTATCGAACATTACGTTCTAATATTTTATCTCGCTATCCTCCGCAGGTGAAATGATTTCAACAGAGTCTTAGAACCAAACTCAAAACGTGGAACAAATCAGATAACTATTTTAATATAAAAAGGGTGTTATATGAAGACTATCCCAAAAAGTGGGCGAATATTCAAAATTTTTGGTAGAGAGATTTGTTACCATATACGACTACAAAATACCAAATATCAGCAAATTCGGTTGAAAACGCGCTCAAGGACCCCAAAATACCGAAAATTGGGGGTACCCTTATATGGGGGCTCTCCGAAAAAATTGACCTATATTCATAATTTTTTGTGGAGATATTTGGAACCTATTAAAAACTCAAAATACTAAATTACAACTAATTCGGCGGACAAATACGATCAAAACCCCCAAAATACTGAAAATTAGGAGGTACCTAAATGTGGGGGCTACCAGAAAAAGTGGACCTATATTTCTAATTTTTTGTGGAGACATTTAGTACCCAATAAGAACTAAATGTAGCAAATTTCAGCGAATTCGGTTGAAAACCCCGCTCAAGAACCCCAAAATACCGAAAATCTGAGGGTACCCTTATATGGGGGCTATCCGAAAAAATGGACCTATATTCATAATTTTTTGTGGAGATATTTGGAACCTATTAAGACCTTAAAATACCAAATTACAACTAATTCGGCGGAAAAATGCGATAAAAGCCCCAAAATACTGAAAATTAGGAGGTACCGTTATATGCGGGCTACTAGAAAAAGTGGACCTATATTTATAATTTTTTGTGGAGACATTTATTAGCCAATAAGAACCCAATGTAGCCAATTTCAGCGAATTCGGTTGAAAAACGCGCTCAAGAACCCCAAAAATACCGAAGGGTACCCTTATATGGGAGCTTTGCCTAAACGTGGACCCATAAAACTCATCTTCGAACTTGACCTGCCTGCAGACAAAAGACGACCCTATGCAATCTATCTATCGATCTATCTCAATTCGTTTAGACGCTAGAGTGATTACAACAGACAGACGGACATGGCTATATCGTCATAGAATTTTACGCTGATCAAGAATATATATACTTTATAGGGTCGGAAATTATTATTTCGATGAGTTACAAACAAAACAAAACTAATATACCCTCCATACTATGGTGGAGGGTATAATAATAAGGAAGTTCTTCACCGATTGGATTTATTCTGGTTCATACGAGAGCTATACACTCCCAGAGAAACGTGTCAAAATTTGGAACCGATTGGATTATTAGTTTTTGAGTTATCGTGTCCGTCATTCGCAAAAGAGAAAAACGCGTTTAAAGTTTGGAAAGCCCTTTAGCCGTCAGTTAATGCTGACACAATAAATCACCTATATCTTCAAGGGTTCTTGGAGGATGAAAAAACATTGATGCATATTTTGGTATAGTTCCGACAATATATCATATTCAATTATTCGCTGAATATTTTCGAGTACACATTTCATGAATTTGCACATTTGGGGTTACAAGTTTCGACCGTTTTTACCTAATTTGTCAATCTTGTTGTAAACATTAACCATATAAACTAGTTATTTTTTCATCAGTTTTGGTTCTGAAATCCCCGTTTGATTGCTCTAGACAGTAACGACGGATATAATTTTTGTTTTATCATGCGTTCTAATCTGCTAGTATAGGGTATGCTATGGATGTGATCGTTCACAAAAACTTTTTTCTGACTTATTACTTTTTTTCTTTTCTGTGGTTGTAAAAATTCCGACCATTACATTGCACATACACACTGTTGTTTTTCGTCTTCCTCCAATTCAAGAAATACAAAAAATAAGTTGAATATATGTTCACACAGTTTGTGTATGGTATTAGTAAAGTGTTTAGAGAAAAAATTAAGTAACTTAGGAACTGGCAACATTCTTCTGCATTCTATACTGGTCTTTCAAATAGTCAGTCAACTCGACTGAATTGAGAAGTGTGATGGAGTGGAGATGGATGCCAACATGAAGGCGTTTTTCACAACACAACATTTATATCAAGAGGAACTCGTTTACATCTCACTGTTGCTACCTTACGTCAGGAGGAAAAGAGCCATGCATTTTGGCTTTAAGCTGGTAATCATATATTTGCGTGCGGTCTTTTACGGATTTCCTTGTCGACGTGAATGCATCGTATCAAAGAGTTTAAATTGTAATTAGTTGCACAAAAAAATAAAAAACTTACATACACAATTAAAGAAAATCGAAAGTATAACAAAGTTTTTGATAAATTACATTTGAAATAAATGTTGATAACATTAAAGTTTACTTGAGGTTTGTTGCTGAAACCGAATCATGTTAAAGTGTTTTTTTTTTTTATTTTGTATGTAAGTTTTTGGCAGATTTATGTTGATCCGTAAATTATTTTCTTTTAATTCTTTGTAATTAAATCAGGAAAGTTACGAGTTTTTACTTAAAGTTTTAGAAGAGTATTTTTGTAAGGAACATATTTCATGTATAACCTATAAATCAACAATGGTTTAAAAATTCTATGGAACCAAGGTTTTTTTAAATGCTTTTTAATATGCCACAGTAAGCGTGGACTATCAAAATACATATATAGGAGACTGGGGCACCTTCGGCACTTTTTGTTTAGAGCGCTATACCTCAGTATTTATTCGATAGATATAAAAACTTTATGGCTGATTATTGTCCTCCGATACTTGACTATAAAAAGTAGTATCAAAAACATATAATAAATTAGTATTAGTATTTTTATAGTTTTGTAAAAAAGTCAAATTCGCCAAATGTGCCCTTACCGGGGTAGCTTCGGCATTTGATGTGGCATATTCGTGACCATAGCCATAGCCTGGTAATTATTACTGCTATCAGTGTGGTTGAAATGCAGGTCTTCTAAATGTTCCCTTTTGTTAATATGCGACTCAAAGTTTGACTTTTAAGGCTATATCTTCTGGCGGCGGACGATGACATCTCAAGACCACACACACACCATCAGAAATAGTTTTTTTCCATTTCGCATTTTCGTCAATGGAAGCATGTTTGGTCTTATATATGTAATTTCGAACCATATTAAAAGATTATTTTTAAAGACAAACTCAAAAATATTTTTAAACCAGTAAGGAAAGTAGTAAAGTTGGACGGGGCCGACTATACGATACGCTTCACCACTTTGGGTATATTCAACATATGAATCCTAACAGACGTCGCATTTTTAAAGGACCAGCAAA